>NC_068994.1:38277237-38286107 GCF_001194135.2 Octopus bimaculoides | reverse complement strand
TGTGTGTGTGTGTGTGTGTGTGTGTGTGTGTGTGTGTGTGTGTGTGTGTGTGTGTGTGTGTATAAATACATATATTAAAAATAGTGGTGAAGTTGATAGCTGTAAATCTATAATTTTTGGTAAGGAAATTTTATGGTTTATAATTTAAAGCTTATTGTTTATCATCGTGGATAGATTGTGATTTGAAATGAAGTCTTTATATACAGAACTCAAAGGAGGACAAATGAAGACAATGCCAATTTACTATTTTTATAGTTACACTGATAATAAACTCATTATCAAAATGGCATGCTAATTATCTATTACTATTCTGATTATTTACTCTTCACTCCAGCCTAGATATTTCTAATGTCACCCAGAATTATTTACTGAACCATCATCCCCACATATACGTATGACAGAGATATTTTCCCCAAATTTAGAGTTTCATTTAGTGTAATTACTGCACAGAGAAATAATGAATGTTCTCAGGGAGAAACTAAGTTATAATGATACTTATTTTGAAACTATTTAGGTTACAGTTCCGAAGATTTGGAAAATAGATTGCTAAATTATTATTGAGGAAATTACAAGAAATTTTAGAAAGCAATGCTGGCATATACATTTAATGCTAAATATATTTAAATATTTAAAATAATTATTTTTTAATACTGGGACAATACTATAAGTTTGGTTAACTTTAATACGATAAAAGTTATACGATTATTCGTTAAGTAATTTTGATATAAAATTTAACAATTCAGTGATCATTTGAGAAGAGTAACTTTAACACTTTGGGGAGAAATCTATGTCTCACTTTCCTTTCTACTGTAGGCACAAGGCCAGAAATTTTGAGGGCAGGGGACTAGTCGATTACTTCAGCCCCAGTGTTTCACTGGTACTTAATTTACCGACCCCGAAAGGATGAAAGGCAAAAATCAATCTCTGAAGAATTTGAACTCAGAATATGAAGACAGGTGAAATACCGCTAAACATTTCATCCAGCGAGCTAACGATTCTCCTAGCTTACTGCTTTATCTATGTCTCACTTTGCAGTAACACTGTATGTCAGTGTCTGGGAGCAAAGTCATTACTTTTTACTTGTTTCACTCATTTGACTGAGGCCATGTCGGGGCACCACCTTGAAGAATTTTTAGTTGAATGAATCGACCCCAGTACTTATATTTAAAAATTTTTTTATAAGACTGGTACTTATTCTATTGGTCTCTTTTGCTGAACCACTAAGTTACATAAGCATACCAACTCTGGTTGTCAAGTGGTAGTGGGAGAAAAACACAGATACAAAGGTACACACGTGCACACACACACACAAACACACACACACACACACACACATATACAGAGGGCTTCTTTCAATTCCCATCTACCTAATCCATTCACACAAGGCTTTGGTCAGCCTGAAGCTATAGTAGAAGACACTTGCCCAAGGTGCCACACAGTGGGACTGAACTTGAGATCATGTGGTTGGGAAGAATCTTCCTATCACACAGCCGTACCTATGCCTAAGATATTTTTATTCTACTTTGCAACTCCTCACCCACTTAATGACAATAGCATAAAGAATTAATTACCATCTTATGCAAACCTAAAATAAACAAGAATCACACCAAGTCCCAATTCTGCTATTATGTGCTCCCACTGTAACCATGGAATTTATACCACCATTGGCCTAATAAACCACCTCAGAATGCACAAAGAGTAAAGCTGCTGATCTGGTCATCTTCAGAAGCATGAAGAATGAAGGTCACATCATTACAGGGTATAGGTAGGGTTGTGTACCTAAGAAATTTCTTTTCCAGTCCCTAGTTTTAGTATCAGTCTTATTGTGCAGAACTTTGTGCAAATGTCTTCTGTATCCTCAGGTCAACCAAAAATTTGGTAGACAAAAACTGAAAGGAGTACACCACATATGCATATATGTATATATATATATATATATATATATAAAGAGAGAGAGGGAGAAAAATACATGGGTAAGAACCAGGGAGCCAAGTATAGAAAGTCTGTAAGCTTCAAGCAGTCCATGGAAAGTATAAAGAATAAAAGACTTGACAGTGTATGATAAGGAACTATAACAATTTATTGGCATTGAAGTTTATACACTTTTTACCTTATCGAAGTTATGAGGAAATTCGATAAGCTGCCTGATGATTAGTTAAGTTTAGAACTCTACTTTGAGTAAATATTACATCAGAAGATCAGCTAGCTAAGAAACATATGCAGCTTACATTTTACTCATTCCACTCCCTCAGTTTGTGCGTGTGTATATATATATATATATATATATATATGTACCTGTATTTTTTTGTTTCAGTATTGCAAACTAATTGTAAAAAGAATGTCACTGTTATACAAACAACGGTGTGTATTTGTAAGAGCTGTGTAAACATATCTGGCCATTATGCCCTTCGTCTCTAAAAGGACTAGTAGGAAATGTTATCTCGCATGGAAGTAGGTGAAAGCTGAAAACAGAAAGAGCATCCAACCATAGAAAATTTGCATTAATAAAGTTTGTCTGACCTGTGCAAGCAGAAAATGATGATGATGATGTTAAACTAGAACTTATGAGGAAGCTGCATACATTTAATGCAGATCTACCAGCATTTGATAGTTCATATACACTGTCCTGTCATAAACTGATGCATTTATATACACAAACATGCATACATACATACAAACGCTTCTCAACACCAGAAAAGAGAAAGTTGATTCGGAGACTGCAGTTCCAAGCCCTCACTGGTACTGTAAAAATTTGTAAAATTTACCAGAAGTCTATAATTTAAGTATATATGCGCATGTTTAGACATATAACTATATGCATAAGAATACACACATAAAACAAAACATACATATCTGCTCATGCACTGATTCCAAATACTTCATATATACATACATGCATGCAAAAATACCCTGTTCCTTCCAATAAAGGAGCCTTGGATTTAGGTTAGAAATTGATTCTTTCTCTATTGGCAAGAAATCTTTAAATAAAACTGAAGAACGACATGCATACATACATATATATATATATATATATGTATATAGTCAATAAAACATATATCAGAAAAAAATGCCCATAATTGCACTTGGTGGGAATAACTCTCTCTACACCCTTTTCTTGCTGTATTATCATTTGCTAGCACTTTTATTGAAACCCAGCTTACTTTTAAAAATGGAGTGTTTAAGAAGATTCATAAATCAGCGTTTCCTAATTGTTGTTATTGAATTTGCCCAAGGTCAACATTGATGGAGTCAATAGAATAAAATACCAGTCAAGTACTAAGATGAAGGTCATTGATCCTAGTTATTGTTGGTTATTTATACCCTCTCCATTCAAATTGTTGGTTTTTGTGCTTAAATTAGAAACAGTTGTTTTGTAGATTGTAAATATTCTTGAAAGCTTGAAATAACAATAATTACAAACAAAAATCAAAAAAGGAAAACCAAAAGGGAAGGAAATGAAAAGCTTTCAGTTGATACTGCAATTATTACAAATATTTATGTACAAAATCATAAAATGCCATTTACAGATGATTGGTCAATTGTATCTTCCAACAGAGAATCAGAAAATCATATTTAGAATTGGGAATTGAAATTCCCAAATGATGAAAAGGTAGTTGAGAAATCTTCCAATTAGGAACTTTTTTTTAATTTTGAAATATTTTTTCCCCTTTTATAATGGAAATAAAAATGCATAGGGGACTTTTTAAATCCCTTAATAGATTGCCTTGTTGTGCAAATTATGTATGTATGTGTGTGTGTGTATGAATGAGTGTGTATGCATAAATGTGTGTGTGTGTGTGTGTGTGTAGTTAGATAGATAGACCTGCAGATAGCTTGATATAGATAAAGATATATATATGATAGATAGGTGTAAATATATGACATGTGTGTGTATACATGCGTAACATATATATATATATATATTTATATATATACACACACATGCAAACATATATATATATATATATATATGAATATGTACACACATATATATATATATATATATATATAGATAGATAGATAGATAGATAAAGATATCAAAATAATGAAAAGAAAAAAAGAAAATTTTTTTTAGTTTTGCTTGAAGGATTGTCAAATATATTTATTTATATTGTTGTTTTTATTGATTTTATATCAGGTGAATTTATTGTTAGTGAAAATGCTGTCCTATAATTACAAACAGCAATTTGCAAAGAAGGCAGGCAGGAGGTGGGTAGAGCATTTAGCACACGTTCTTGGAGAGAAAAAAAATAACAAAAAAAACATTAAATAGGAATTAATGTCATGTCTGATTTGACATTTAAACCCTAAAAATCAATATAAGTAGTGAAATAGAACAAACTTCTAATTGCTGGTGAAAGAATCTATGATGGCTTGTTACAAATTCTTTACTTCTGCTTCTTGTAAATTTTAGACATCATATACACTGTTTTAACAATAAACTTAATTTACTAACAAGCCTAATGCTCAGGTCAGTTCAGTTTATACAACAGTAATAACATTATAGTCACACTGTGTCAATCAAAGATTCTTTTCAAGGTGGAATTTTGGCATTTGTTTCATGACAAGTCAATGGTAATTTCTCACAGCATGATTCTTCATGCAGATTTTTTAAGTAATAGTTTAGAAAGGTGCAAGCATTACAATGTTGCTAAGAAGCTCCCTTTGCAGCAATGTGGTTCTGATTTCAATTCTGCTGCATGGCACTTTGGGCAAATGTCAAGTGTCTTCTACTATAGCCTTAGGGCAAGAAATATCAAAGCCATGTGAATGAATTTGATAGCTGGAAACTATGTAGAAGATCATCATACATGCAAACACACATAAATACATACACATATGTATGTGTGTGTGTGTGTGTGAAGGCTTGCGGCTTAGTGGTTAGGGTGTTTCTCTTATGATTGTAAGATTGTGGTTTTGATTCCTGAATCAGGGAATGCATTGAGTTCTTGAGCAAAACACTTCATTTCATGTTGTTCTGGTTCACTCTGCTGGTAAAACTGAGTAATCCTGCAATGGACTTGCCTCCTGACTAGTGAGGAATATATATGCCACAGAATCCAGGAAACCAGCCACATGAGCCTAAGACTTGGACAGAGCATTCAATTCTTTTTGGCACATGCATGCATGTGTGCATGTATGTGTGTATGAGTGTTTCTTTGTGCTTCCAGTTTATGGTCGTTTTTCCATACCAGCAAGTATTAGACAAATATATATGTGAAGCATTGCTTTGCAGCTAGTTACCCTTCTTGTTGCTAAATCTGTCCTGTTTTCAAAAGAATAGATGTATATGTTTATGTGTATATATGTGTATGTGTGTAAGTGTGTCTCTGTATGTATGGTTGTTTGATCTTTACTGCATCTCAACTGTCATAACCATTCTAACACTTTGCTAATATCATTTCATATCAGTCTGAATGCGATTGTGGTCTAGAAGTTAGACTGTTGCACCCACAATTGCTCGATGATGGGTCCGATTCCCACATTGGCTGGCATATTGTATTCTTGAGCAAAACACTTCATTTTATGCTGTTACAGTCCTCAAAGTGATCAGTTGACAGAATTGTTAGCACACTGGAGAAATTGCTTAGTGGCATTTCGTCTATCTTTATGTTCTGTGTTCAAATTCTACTGAGGTTGACTTTGCTTTCCTCCTCTTGAGGTTGATAAAATAATTAGCAGTTGAGCACTGGGATTGATCTAATTGACTTATCCACCCACCCCCTACTGAAATTGCTGGCCTTATGCCAATATTTGAAGTCATTACTATTTCATATTAGTATCTTCACCCTTGGAACTCTCCTTCCCCGCCTGTCTCAGTTTTTGGTTCCAAAGATCAATCCTAGAGGAATCCAAATGAATATTTGACAAAACCTTAAGGGTTTGTGCCAACTCTTCCTCCTTCTCTTCAGGGTGACAAATAAAAACAGCCCTCTCTATAAGCAGTAGTTAACACTCCTCTTCCTTATACCTTACAGAAGATATTTGTTGTTACTTGTTAAACTCCAGGACAGTTCAGATATAATAACATGTATGCACTAAGGATTCCAACCATGATGGCCCCATAGTTTTGTATATTTGAAACCATAATGTACAGTATGTCATTTCCTTCTTAATCGACTAGTTCGTGAACTAACCTATTATGTAGCTAATCATTCAATCAGCTAATCAACTGGTTTGTCAAAATCCTTTCATTACCATTTGCTTCCATTTACTCCAGGTCTGTCCAAAACACCAAGCTGACATAAGTACTGGAGTCAATATTCAACATGATGATCAACTAAAAACTCTATGACTGAAACCACTAAAAAAAAAATTATAAATTATAAAAGGAACTGTTTTTTTTTAATAAAAGTACAAGGTGGACAGCCTTTCAACCAAATATTATGAAGAAATGATTAGCTCTCTTGTAATAACTGTAATGTCTAGAAGAATGACACATATATGACAATGCTGGTTATTTATGAATATATTTTACAATAAAACATGAAAGGCAAATATTAGCCATTCAAAAGCACACATGAATGCCTAATCTGTATCTTCCATGCTGTAATTGCATTAATTTCAATACATAGTCTCAGATTAAGTCAGATGCCAGGTAAATACATTACCAATGTGTGTGTGTGAGAGAGAAAGTATGTGTGTGTGCATGTGTGTATGTATGTCATCATCAATTAGTATGGATGGTATGGTGTCATATCTATATGTTGTCTCATTGTCAAATTTCAGTAGCATTAGATAAAAGTCAAATGGACCACTTTCATTGGGAATCTACTTATCTCTCTTTCCCACACTCTATCAGTACTTGTCAGGCTATTACCCTTGTACCATTATTTAAATGACCTGTGTCTAGGTACACAATCGTTTACATGTCAATAAGTTAGAAGGAGTGGTAAGGAGGCCAGTTGAATTGTTAAATAGCAACAAAACTGATCACTGTGATCTTCACACACACACACTTCATTATATATTTATATGCATTAGGGAATAAGGAATGAAAATTAAAGTATTCTTGAAAGAAGGCAGGTCTACCAGAAATGTTTAAATAATGTCCTGGGTACACTTCATCTAGAAAAAAATTGGGATGACCATAGCTTTCAATTATGTTTGCTTGGTCAGAGTCAATGGGCATCTCTGATTGAGCTGACCAACAACAGCTTCTGTTACATATTTAGGAATTAAAATTTTAAATCATTATCAAAATTTGTATATAAAATTCAGATAACCATAGCTATAATTCCTTTATAATGAACTTTAATCTAGAATTATGTAATTATTTCTGGACATCGTTTGATGTCATCATAGATTTCATAGAAAATACATGTTGTCTCCTTGAGTAGTTAGGAAACCTAAGGCTTCTGGGAGAATGTGATCGAATTTTTTCAACTTAAAAAGATTTTTAATGAAATAAATTGTTTGTTTTTTGTTTTTTTAATAATATGTCTTAAAGCATGTGAATAAGGTAAAATTAGCATGTAAATATTGGGTTGAAAAACCCCTTTTGGATAGAATTTAGTTGCTGGTTCTAAACCAGTTCCCTTGGCCTTTTTCAGTGCTTCTGTGACAGGTGGGAGGAAATCAGTCTTACTTCAGAAACCTGGCCCTAATGATTGCAGCAGAGTGAACTGTGCTAACTGGTCATCTTGTTAAACTTTTCTATCTGGTCCTTGTGAGTTAGGGGAGTTAAACAAGGTGGTGATTATGTTTAGCACTATCAACCAAATCCCCCTCACAAGGCCTTGATTAATTTGAGATTGGTAGAAGACACTCAAAGCTCTGTATAGTGATATTGACAATATCAACATGAATTCTAAGTATAGTAAACATCTAAATGAAATTTATTAGCTACAACCAGGATTAGAAACCAGACTGCAGAATCTGCTCCTTAAGAATTTAGCTTCTCTTAGCTGGGTTTTGGTTTTTGAAATTAATTAAAAAAATTAAAATAGAAATACTTCAATGTTATGTTATCTATTTTGAAAACAGCTTCATTTTACAACATTTTATTCTATAGTAATTGTTTAGCTTTTCTTAATAATTTTTAATTGCCTTTTGAGACAAAGGATTAACATTGAAAACAAGGTTAGTTGACCTGCTCATTTTATGTTGTATATGCTTACGGAGAAAATAATTAACAAAAAGAAAACTGATAAAATAGTTAGAATGTTTTGTAAACATCATGAAGAATTAAAAAGAAATATAAGACTTTCATGCAAAAGTTTTGCTGTTTTTTTTCCCTTATTTTAAATCAACATCAATAATGAAGCTGGTATTGTCGCCCATTAGCAAATAACTATTTTCATAAGCTTGACGAAAGTTAAAATTAATATAGAATTAATTAGTTGTTTTATTATTGTATGTGAAACAGCTAACATTGATGAAATCTTCCACATTTTAGATGAAATAAAAAAAAAAGTTAGTTGTCTTAAATAGAAGGAAAAAAATAATAACTGTTTGTTCAAAATTTTACCTAGAGATGTTTACGTGTAAAGTAACATCACGAAAAAGCCCAGCAAAAACAATAAAACAAACACAATAAAAACTGAATAAGATGAAAGAAAATTATAAAGAAATAGCTAAATATATATATTAAAAAAATTATAGGCTCAGATATGGTTATGTGGTTAAGAAGTTTGCTTTGAAGTAATGTGGTTTTGGGTTCTTTCCACTTGGATTGCTTGTCATTTCATTATCCAACTGTCATCCTCTATATGCATCACATGTCAATAGTAGCCAAGTTTCTTTTCTCTGGAACACTACAAATGATTCCTATTATCCCCAAGATTTTTTTCTCAGCTCATTTATGCTCCATCATATTTGTACATTCACATTACAATATATATATATATATATATATATATATATATATA
>NC_068994.1:38275050-38276726 GCF_001194135.2 Octopus bimaculoides | reverse complement strand
ATATATATATATATATATATATATATATATATATTTATTTCTTCACTTGTTTATTAGTTATTTTACTATTTTAACGCTTATCCATTGTCTGGAAATTTTTTCGTCACACATCTGTGACATCTTCAGTGACACTTTTCCTTTCCGTGTGTCTTCTTGCTCGACTTACTCCATTCTGTTCTTCTAAGATATGTGTTCACTTCATATGTATCCATGCCCTATTTATGTCTTATTTATTTACAATATCTATTCCTGTCTTACATCTATCACAAGTATGTGGTAGATATATTTATATATTCGTTTATATCTATTTTCTTCCTCGTGTCTTAGGACAGCAGCAGCACAATGGGTGAGAGGGTGGGGCTGAGGTGAAGACCACATAGCTGCTAAAAACTATGACACACACACAAGCATACGCACACAAACAAGGACACAAACGCATGCGCACATAAGAATACACACCTTAGTGCTGAAGCAGTCACAGATGTGTGACGAAAGATTTCTGGACAATGGACAAGCATTAAGATAGTAAGATAACAGTAATAAACAAGTGAAGAAAAATATATAATAAATAATAAAATGACCATCTCATATATATGCGAGTAAAAATAAATACAAAAAAGGTGGGTTTTTTTGTATGATTGTGTATAGAGGAATATATTATTTTGCTTAAAAGAGTTCCAACACTGTCTGTTTTTTATGTTTTATTTATATTCCTGCAGAACTAATGTGGGGTATAGAATATGGAATATACAATATATAATATGATATACAATATAAAATAAAATAAAATAAAAATGGATGGCACCATGAAAGAAAGTATTGAATGTAGATGAAATATTGAGTGTTCAATATAAAGGATCAAATATATAAATATATAAATACAAATATATATATATATAAAGGTGACTCGAGTTTCAGGGCTATTTGCCTTCGTCATGGCCGGTATGACAGACTTTAGAATATATATATATATATATATATATACACACACACACACACACACACACACAGACACATATATATATAATATATATATATACACACACATATATATATATATAGATATCATCATCATCGTTTAATGTCCACTTTCCATGCTAGCATGGGTTGGACGATTTGACTGAGGACTGGTGAACCGGATGGCTGCACCAGGTTCCAATCTGATCTGGCAGGGCATCCAGCTGTAGGAACTCTGCCAGATGTATATATGGATACAGGACATCCCCAACTGTGTAAACAACATGAAATAAAAAAACAAATGAGTTGAAAACGCAAATAACGAGAGAAAATATGGAAAACAGGACAAGTAAACACAGACAACGACCCTTCATCGGTTGTTGGATGTCTATCTACTCCTCATTTCAAGCATTCAATGACAATATGAGTCTTCAAAGACAGTTGCTCGCATAAATTCTAAAATAAAATTTAGGATTTATGGAGGGTCAAAGTTGGGAACAAAATCAGGACAGTAGAGACATATAAAGAAACCGAATGAAAACAAACATGGAGGGTCGTCAGACCAGAATGAGAGGAAAATAGTGAATGCTGAGAGAAATATGTTCATTGAAAGGAGAAAAGATAGAAGAGAAAAAAAAATGTTCAGTCTTTTGAACATCTGTGCAGGAAAAGAAAGACAGACAATGGTTACATATATATATATATATATATATATATAT
>NC_068994.1:38269242-38275040 GCF_001194135.2 Octopus bimaculoides | reverse complement strand
TATATATATATATATATATATATATATACTTACATATATATACACAGGGTATGATGGGTAGATTGTTGCCATTTTATATTTTTAATTTCGTACATGTGTATTGTTTATTTTTAATTTTTCAGCTACACAGTATAGTAGGGTCAGTTGGGCACTGTCTGTAAGAAAACAGCACCGTGATGCAATTCACTCTGCCAGAAATTTGGAAACAACATGCTGTGCAACTTGGCATTTGTGCTGGAAACACCAATACGAACAATTCAGAATCTGGGTGTCAGTCTGAGGACATGTAGTGAGAGTGATAAAAAACAAACATCCAGTCAACATCATGATGTTTGGAGTGATCACTAGTGATGGCGACGTTATGCCACCATTCATCTTCCCACATGCCCTCAGACTCAACATGGAGGCCTACATCAAGTGCTTGGAAGAGGTAGGACTACCTTGGGTCAAGAGGGTGGTTGCTGGAAGACCCTATGTCTGGCAACAGGACTCTGCACCATGCTACACAAGCAGGAGAACCCAGTCATGGCTGTCAGACAATTTCTGCAACCACATCACCGCTAACATCTGGCTACCTAACTTCCCAGACTCAATCCTCTTGCTTATTATGTGTGGGGTACAGTTGAGCAAGAAACCAACAAAACTCCTTGTAACACCAATGATGAACTGAAGACAAGGATTATGGCAGCATTCCCCAACTTAAACAAGGAGACGTCCAGAAGAGTTGCAGGAGATTCCGAAGTTGTCTGGAGGCTGTGGTTGAAGCCAATAGCCATTTCATTGAATAAATTTACTCTTTAGTATTTCAAGATATTCTTATGTAATTTTGGTAAATATATCTGTTAAAATCAGTGTTATATTCATTTTTGCATAATTTACACAACAGCATATTCACCGCACCCTATATATATATATATATATATATATATATATATATGTATGTATATTCACATTCACTCATGTGTGAGGGCTTGTGTGTATGCTAGTGAAAATCAGTGAAAATTCTTTGTACTGTTTTCTCCTTGTAAGACGATAGCTCCCATAACAGAGAGGATGTACCACAAGGTATAAATAGTAATGGATAAAATGAATAACTGATATAACTGAATAAAGCAAAAAAAAAAAAATTACCTTGGAGGCAGTCCCCCAATATGACTACAGTCTAATAACTAAAACCAGTATAAGAATAAAAGAATGAAAGAATACAAGCAATTGGAGAGAATATCAATTAGAATGGTATGTGAATAACAGATCAGAGATGAGGAAAATAATCCAAGAAACTGTCATCAAAATATGTTGTTCTGGCTGATTTTAAGAAATCTGGTGTATTTATGTCACTAAACAATAAAAACCAATCAAAAGTCATGTTGATTGAAACTTGATAGGAAAGGAAGACTACCAGCAATGTTGGCAACAGCCTGAAAATGCCAATGTATTTGATAGACTACATTAAAAAATTGTAAAATAGAACCCTCACCCATACACAAAGTAAAATAAAGAAAGAAAAAAAAAAAGAAAGCCTGGAACAATATAAAAATTCTGCCCCATATTTTTAATATTTTTCTGAGTAGTTTTAAGATTTTTCCTTTTTTAAATAGAAGACATATTTTTCCAACGAAGATTGTGATATGAAGATTCAAATCTGACTGATGTTGTTAAATTCAAGGTTGAACCCGTTATTGATTTCATCAAATCTGATGTCTTCAAAAAGAGATTATGTTCTATATCAAAGTTACTGTTAATATTATTAAATTCTCATATTATAAAAAAAAAAAACTGGATCTGCAATCGGAAGAATTTCGATTTCCTGGAACAAATCCAATAAGCTGTATTTCTAGGAAGAAATAGTATTGGTGATAAATAATGGTAAACAGCTTCAATGGTGTCATACAAATGTGAAGCCAAAACAGTTGAAAAATCAATCCAAAAATATCAATAATGAAAATTTTCTCCCCACTAGAAAACTCTCCTTTTTACCTTCTTTTTTCTTTGATAACATTTTGAACAAAGAAAAATCTTTGAAAGATTTCATTGGTCAATGGAAATAAATAAAAAGTTGATATACATATACATCACTCACCCATTCTTCTTTTTCTAGTTAGACTAAGATTATTTGCAGTATGTTATCCATTTTTATTTAATTATATATTTATTTAATTATTTATTTATTGTTGCTGTTCTTGAGATTTTCTTTTTTTTTTTTTGTTATAAAATCTAATAGTGACTAAGCTAATATCAGACAAAGAACTCTTCTAAACACAGATCTTGTAGGGATACCTTTTTCTTACATAATTAGGCAGCAGGTAGCTTGCAGAATGTTAGATTGCTTTGGTAAACTTTAACCTCACAGAAGCCAACAATATGAGTGGAATGTTTCCCATATTAACTGGATATCAGCTTGAGGAAGCAATGCCATTATAAAAATATATAGATTTAGCTTCCATCCATGTCACTACATTTTCTATATTTCTTTTACTTTTCCAGACTTTTGATTCATTCACTTTCCTATAACCTTTTGTTTGACTCTTTGCATTCCTTACCTTTTCTTACTCGTTGTCTCTCTCTCTCTCTTTGTCTGTCTCCCTCTCTCCCTCTTTCGTGCTGTGTCTTCCACATGATTCTAATGCTATTCCACTGTATATTTATATATGAATGGTGTATGCATAAACGTTTGTATCCCTGTCATGTCTTTCCGATTGGACTTTCTTAACTGATTCTTTACTGTTATGGAAAGTTAAAATGGAAAGAAAAGAAAAAGGGAACAAAAATGGCAAAAAAGATACAACTGTTAGCTTTCTGCAACTGAATGCACAGAAGCTAACAATGGGCTTTTCAGAAATATCCGATATGGTGGTCAGTTATACTTTGTATCACTACATGTGTGTCTATGGGGATGTGTATACACACGTGTGTGCACACGCACGCACACACACACACAAACACACATTTGTAAGTGTATGTATAAGTGTGTGTGTGTGTGTGTCTCTCTCTCTATGTATATATATATATATATATGTGTGTATGTATATATATATATATATACACACACACATGCACACAAGTAAGCACATAAATGAAAAAAGGTACAAAAGTAGTACTCGAATACCTAAGGTAGACTAATATGCTTTAAGACTTTTCAGTTTTAAAAAAAGTATATATATTTCAATTTTCTATTTTCTCTCCCTGTTTATTTCTGTGTTCCTTTCTGTCAAAGAGCATAGGCTCAAACCATAAAAGACTTTCTCACTTCCCGAGCATTAAACTAATACATCTATTTGTTGTTTACACAGCCAGCTTCGTGTTTTGTTTTTTTGTAAATTCTCACTATATATATATATTATATATATATTACATATTGATATATATATTATTTATACTAGCAGAAAAACCACCCAGAGGGTGGTTTTCTGCTAGCCTCTTGATAATATTTTCATATTTGATTCCCATTTCTAATAATTTTTATATTTTACATCTAATTATTTCTTTGTATAATAGTTCTCATTTGCTTAGTAAATATTGCTTTCATTATTTTATCACAGTCATAATCTCTCTTTTTTTAAACAAAAGTCCAACAGAAGAGGGAGAAGCGGTTCATCAAGTTTTACCTTCCCCTCAAAGCAACATAGAGATTTCAATTCAGCAGCCCATCTGTAAGCTTTGCAGTGTGTGTGAGAAAGAAAGAACATTACAAACAATGAATGAAATAAACACGAAATGAAAATATTGTATCCATAAAAGGACATAACTACAGATGTATAGGTGGTGGAGTGAAAAGAAAATTTTCAAAATTTTTTCTTTTTTTTTTTTTGTGAAAAGATGCCTCCCAGCATTCTGAAGACTTTGGTGAAAAACATTGGAAAAAATCCCCGTCAAAACAGAAAAATTCCAAATTATGTAAGCCAGTGAGAGAAAGGTAGAGTAACTGGCTGGACAGCTATATTGCTGGCTGCTATAGTTCTCTGCCTCATTGCTGTGGTCAAGAATCATTCACAATGTGGCATTTAAGATTCCCTCTGATTTCTCACTTACGGAGTGCTGTTTTTTTTTAATAATTACATTCCAGCTAGAAAGATGGATATACCATTATATGCATAGCTTATACTAATGTAGGTCACTTGCTGTCCATATGAAATTTTCCATGACACAGCGAGGTCATGGATCAAATGGAAACACATCAAACACTGTTCCCTCTTGACAGGACAAAGAAATTTGTCCACTGTCTTTGCAAGCAACAAGCGGGTAGATTTGGTTTCAAATCCAGGCTGGGCCAAATGAGGTCCTACAAGTTACTTATAATAATAAGTGGTGTTATATTGAGTTTGAAAGAATGACGCATACAATATTAAGTATGCTAAGACAATCTGAAAACAATAGAAGCTGTTAAACGTTTACCGGTTTTTATGAAAATTTTGGGTTAACGGACTTGAGTTAATGGAAGCTAAATGCAACTGAAGTTAATTAGTCTGATAATGATTTTCAAAGTTAACTTAGAAGTTAAATCATTAATGAAAATGTTAACTTCATTAATTAACGATTAACAGATTAACCGACTTACGCTCAGCTCTGAGTGGTTGGCGTTAGGAAGGGCATCCAGCTGTAGAAACTCTGCCAAATTTAGATTGGAGCCTGGTGTTGCCATCCGGTTTCACCAGCCCTCAGTCAAGTCGTCCAACCCATGCTAGCATGAAAGGCAGACGTTAAACGATGATGATGATGATGATGATATATGTACACACACACATATATATCCTTATCACTAACACCATTTATTATCTGTTTTCTATACTGCCAGGAAACATGTAGTGGATATCTTCCTTAGCTATGTCAGGGTAGAGTTCTCATCATTTCCAGTATGGCAAGTTTCACAGAAAACAAATAAATTATTCCAATGGTAAATTGATTTCAAAGCATTCTCCGATGGGTCATCATGAATGGTCTGATCACTGCCCTTCTAAATGGGCCAAGGGCCCATGTCTTGCTCATTGATTCTGATCTTAGTTTCTGTAACTGGATGGCCTTTCTATCACTAGCTACTTTAGAGAGTGCAGAGGGTGCATTTCATATATATAAATATATCATATGTATGGTGAAGCACGACCTTCAAACTTTGTGCCTCATGGAGGCAATGACAAGCAGCCAAGACCTTTGGAGTTATGCTGTGCTTGAGAAGACCCAGCAAGCCAAGTGAGACCATAACCGTGGCTTATGCCAGTTTTGCATAACTGGCCTATATAAGAGTACCCTTCAATCATCGGACAATAAATTGTGCTTGAGAAGACCTGTTGAGTCAAGTGAAATCATTGTCATGGCTGATGCCACTACTGCCTGACTGGCACCCATACTGGAGGCACGTAAAAAGCACCATTTGAGCATGGTTAATGCCACTCCCACCAAACTGGCTCCCATGCTGGAAGCACGTAAAATGCACCATACGAGTGCCACCTGACTGGTCCTATTTGGTGGCATGCAAAAAATGCCATC
Source organism: Octopus bimaculoides (assembly GCF_001194135.2). NCBI lineage: Eukaryota > Metazoa > Mollusca > Cephalopoda > Octopoda > Octopodidae > Octopus > Octopus bimaculoides. The sequence goes on along the minus strand of NC_068994.1, from coordinate 38,269,559 downwards.
CAAGCATGCTTGTTGCAAGTGCCACCTGACTGGCTCCCATGCCAGTGGTACGTAAAAAGCACCATTTGAGCATGGTCAATGCCAGTACAGCCTGACTGGCATTCATGCTGGTGGCATGTAAAAAGCACCCAATACACTATTGGAGTGGTTGGTATTAGGAAGAGCATCTAGCTGTAGAAACATTGCCAGATCAGATTGGAGCCTAGTGCAGCCTTCTGGCTTGCCAGTCTTCAGTCAAACTGTCCAACCCATGCCAGCATGGAAAGCAGATGTTAATGTTAAATGATGATGATGATTATTGTACGTGTTGTATATAT
>NC_068994.1:38265102-38269083 GCF_001194135.2 Octopus bimaculoides | reverse complement strand
ATATGTATATATATATATATATATATATATATATCTGGTGGACTCTCCCATTGAAGACAACGTATAAATGTTCAGCTTTTGCCAAACGACCTGCACAAATGATTTATTTATAGTGATCAAATGTTTCTGCCACACATTAGCTCACTCTCTCTCCATCAAATCAATGCTGTCTGAACAGGTGCACTGTATTCCACATGTTAGGCATTGAAGTGATCACAGAGCAATGTGAGATGAAGTGTTTTGCTCAAGAACACAATGCACCACCCGGTCTTGGAGTTGAAACTATGAGCTCATGATCATGAGCCCGACTCCCTAACCCTAGGCCATGAGCCCTCATACACACACGTACGTGTGTGTGTGTGTGTGTGTGTGTGTGTGTGTGTGTGTAAATATATGTATGTATTACCTGAAAGTTACTATAATTTTAGAGTTCAATTGCTGAGATACTTATTTTAGTCTCAGATAGTCACGTATTCACTCACATAAACATTATTTGTATTATACACAAACACAAATACACATCTTCATGGATGCATACATACACACACATTCACACACACAGCACATACACTTGTACAAATATGAAAATTGTAAGAAGATGCATTATTCTATGTACCACAGGCATATATATTACATCCTTTAATGTATGTGTGCTTTTATGCATGCGTCTATCAGAATGACTTTCTTATACTCATATACATACATATTTTCTATATTTTCAATGCTTCTTTCTTCTTTCTCTCTTGCACTTTCACTTTTACTTTCACTCTCTTTCTCTCCCTCTTCCTTTTCCTGTTTCCATCTCTCTTTCTTTCCTCTGTTGTATTTTTAGTGTGAACTAAATATATGAATAACAATAATTTATCACTTGTCAAAGAAGAAATCAAGAATCAAGGCAACACAAAGATGGGAATGAATTACTCTTTCTGCAGAAAACAAAATATCCTGAATAAAAGACTTCTGTAATAAATAACAAACAAACTAAATCACACACACATGCACATACACCCACACATACATTCACACACATACGCAGACAAACACAAACACACAAATATACGTGCACACAGACATACATACATGTGTATGTATATATATATATATGTATTTATGCATATATATATATATATTTATGTATACATATTTATGTGTATATATATATATATATATATATATATATATATATATATATATATATATATATATATATATACACACATATATATATATATACACACATATATATATATATACACACACATATATATATATACACACACATACATATACACAAACACCCATACATTTATATACACACATTTACATAGGTTCATGCTTACATTTGTGTGTGTGCATGTGTGTGTGTGTATCTGTGTGTTCTCAGCCATGTGTGCATATGCATGTATGTATGTACATGTGTATTTGTACATATACATATATAAAATGCTATTGAATTCTTTCTATCAATTTGTATAATCATTGTAGTATGCTGATACATTTTGTGTCTTTTGTGGTGAAAGACTACAAAATAAAATAAAAAGAAAATATAAATATAATCTAGCAATGCAAACCCTGATTTAATGAGTATTGGAAAGGTCAAAAGTTGAGTAAGAAATATGTCTTCATTTCAATTTATCAACTCCCATTCATATGGGTTACCATCTTAATAGCTCAAGATTTTTTTTAGTTAATCATTTATTTATTTCTCACACCAATACACACACGTATATTTGTATGTATGTATGTATGTATCTATATGTATATATTTGTCTATATCTGTTTATATCTATATAAATACACACACACACACATATTTACACACACATGTGTATATATACATATATATATATATTTATCTATATATATGCACAAATATATACATATAAATAAATATATTATTTATACATATATAAATCTCTCTCTCCATATGTATCTATGCACGTATGTGTGTGTATATATGTATGTATATATATTTTCATATATATGTACACACATATAAACATATATATATATATATATATATATATATATATATATATATGTTTATATGTGTGTGTACATATACATATACATACATACACACACACACACATATATATATATATACACACACACCCACATTGAAGAAATCAATCATGTCTCAACTTGTCCAGGACGATCGAAAATAGCTGGGCAAATGTAATCTAAGCAATGGGCTCTCTTTTTGTTTTGTCTATTTTTCCCATTTTTTGTTAGTAAATATATACTAAAATGGCTATTTACATTGGTCATCCATTCAATATACACAATGTCACTATTTGTTAAGTCTTGTGATTTCATTTTCTTATTATAGCAGCCTTATTCTTCATTGTGTTCCAGCAAGCTATTACAAAGGCTATGTCAGATTTCATGTTTGACTAATAGTGAGAACACATTATTTATTTATAGTTATTGTATATATATATTTTTATATTGCAGTTGGTGAACCATTTCTGACAATGAGAGTGACAAGGTTGTGTCTGTAAGTCTTTGCAGAACAAATATCACAAAGGAATTCATGCGAAAAGCACCTCATTTTTTATTTATTAATTTATCATTTGTTTGTTCTGGTTTTCTTGCTGATGTTTACATTCTTTGCATGTTATCTTATCTTTTACCTTTTACTTGTTTCAGTCATTGGATGGCAGCCATGTTGGGGGCACTGCCTCAAAGTGTTTTAGTTGAAGAAATTGACCCCAGTATTTATTTTCGTTTAAGCCTGGTATGTATTTTGTCAGTATCTTTTGACAAATCACTAAGTCATGGAGACATAAACAAACCAATACCAATTGTCAAGTGGTGGTGGTGGTGGTGGTGGCAGTGGGACAAACACAACCATGAAGACATATACACATAAATTGATATATATATATATACATACCAGGGATGTGCTGCCTGGGTAGACAAGGTAGGCAGTGCCTACCCTGAATGAAATAGATCGATAGTATCATTTTCCTTTTATGGAAAAATATGCACATAATTCAATAACATTATGAAGGTTACTCTGATTATTATGCATAGAATGCAAAATATTTTATTTTATTGTAGATTAGGTAGGCATAATTCACCCCTGCCTTTCAATCTCAGTATTAAAACTACGTATAGTGCTGCTGTAGTACATGTGCTGCGTACATTCCTACTACAACGTTTTCTTTATGCGCTATAAAGGCAGAAGTAAATTTGCCTCCAAATCAGTCATGTGCCCGTGTTTCACTTATTTTTTGTGTGTTTTACTACATAAATGTCACCAACTGCCTACCCTGAGTAATTGCTCACAGCATGTGCCTAATACATACATAAATATGTACATACATATATATATATGTGTGTGTGTGTGTGTATGTATATATATATATATCTATGTATATATACATATACACACATATACTTTATTATCCCCTCTTCTTCCTAGCTCTCCTGTGTGACCCCTCTGTCCAGCATTTGCCATGATAGATCACTAGCCACTAAACCCTTTTGTATTTTCTCTCCCTGTTTATTTCTGTGTTCCTTTCTGTCAAAGAGCGTAGGTTCAAAACATAAAAGACTTTCTAACTTCCCGAGCGTTAAACTAATATATCTATTTGTTGTTTACACAGCCGTCTTCGTCTTTTGTTTTTTCTTGTAAATTCTCACTATATATATATATATATATATATATATATACGCTGTTTCAGCATAAGATTGTGGCATTTCATAAACCTTGTACACTAGCCAGGGGATGCTTTAAAGTCAGATATACCATGATCTTTAGTCATTTGGAGAGCCTACAATCTAATGATGTTTCTCATGACGAGAAGTTTATTTGTGCATAGTTCAGTCACCCAGTCTCTCAAAATAGTCTCCATCTCCTCACTGGGACTCATTCCTATCCTAATTTTCTTTAACCATTTGATGCCAACAGATTTCATTTCTCCTCTTTCAAAAAACAATCCCTGCCCATTTTTCTGAGACACCAAATTCTCT
>NC_068994.1:38260212-38265092 GCF_001194135.2 Octopus bimaculoides | reverse complement strand
TCTCAAAATAGTCTCCATCTCCTCACTGGGACTCATTCCTATCCTAATTTTCTTTAACCATTTGATGCCAACAGATTTCATTTCTCCTCTTTCAAAAAACAATCCCTGCCCATTTTTCTGAGACACCAAATTCTCTTTCTGCAGCTCGATTCAAATGTAACTTCATGCATTCAACAACTTTCAGCTTGAAAACGATAAATTTTTTTTGCAAATTATAAGTGGCTTACAATGCAGGCGAATCAAACATACTGTAGTTCATTGTAGGATATAAATAATATAACTAACAACTTGATTATTGGGAAATTTGTAAGATTGATTTTTTAAAAAATTGTAAAGAAATTTTTTTTCAAGTATCACCATTATAGGTATTTATACTCTGGTGAAATTAAGAAATCAACTTGTGAATAAATGAAACTCTTGAATCCATCACTGTACACACACACGTACGCATGCACACAATCGTATATCTTTGTATGTATTTATGTATGTTTGAAGATAATCAAACCAAATTTTCATCATTTGGAACCACTCACCCAATGTGTATTTCTGCCAAATTTGGTGAAAATCTGTTCCGCTGTTTTCCAGTAATTTTAGAAGCACACAGACAAACAGGCAAAAATGAGTGATTACAATATCCTGCTTTTGCATAAATGTGCAGGGTAATAAATAAGCATAACATTTTACAGGTTAATTTGAAAGCTAAAGGTATAAGCATCCTTAATAGCTGCAGCAAGACCAAATTGTTAAGAAATTTGCTTCATAATCAAGAGATCCTAGGTTCAATCCTACTGTGTAGCATCTTGGGATATGTCTCTTACAATAGCATTGAATTGAGACTATACAGAAGTGTAGCTGACTATTTCTAGATAAAAATTAAGGGTACACATGTCTGTGGAATACTCAGCCACTCATATGTTAATTCAATGAACAGGTAATTCAGTTGATCAAACAACAGAGTACTAATTAACTAAACCAATATAGATCTCTTATTAGTTCAACAAAACTACATGACACACAATTATATTTTTATTTTCTTCACAAATTTTTCCTGTTTTATCTATCCTTTTATTTATTTTTATAATAATAATAATAATTATCATCATCATCATCATCATCATTATTATTATTACTTTGTTTTTGTAAATTTCATTCTAAAAGTAATTAAACTGGAAACATTTTTCCTATGAAATTCTCATTCAAAAATTACTTTCCATATATCTGAGAAAAAAAAAAACAAACAAACAAAAAAAAAATGGAAAAAGAAATATAACACAAATAATTCCTAGATTGCTTTTGTTGATATTTCAAATAAAGAACATTGCATTTTTTTTCCCTTAGATTCCTTTAGAAATTACAACAGAAATTTGCATATCTTCAAGAATAAAAATTGCTTGCAAATTAAATTTGTGTCCATAAATATTGCAGTTTATCATGTTCTGTAAATTAACTTTAAAAAAAATAATTTCGTCTACATTTATTTATTTATTTTTGTAAAACTTTAACACAATTAAAGTTATAATAATTGAATTAGTTGTTGGGTTGAGAATCTAACCTAGTCTGCAGTGTTTGGACTTAAAAAAAAAAAACTCTACTCAGCATGTTTCTGTAATTCTGTATTGTTTCATAAATACATGAAGTGTAAGTAGTTTAGCTTGTTAAAATGCCTCACTATTGTCATTGGGGGCATAATGCATGTAATAATAATGGCATCATGATCATCATCATCATCTCAATGTCTCTTTTCCATGCTTGCATGTGTTGGATGGTATTTATTGAGGCAGCTTTTAATGGTTGGATGCCCTTACTGTCACCCAGCCCTCACCTGTTTCTGAGCAAGGTAATATTTCCCCATGCCCAGTGATTTGCTGTGCTTGAGAAGACATGCCAAGCTAAGTGAAATCATTGTCGTGGCTAGTACTAGTGACACATGAAAGGCACCTGTGCTGGTGATGCGTATACGGTGCCCAGTACACTCTGTAAAGTTGTTGGCATTAGGAAGGGTGTCCAGCTGTAGAAACCAAGCCAAGACAGACAACTGGAGCCAGTGATTACTTTTCTTCACTGAACTCAACTCTGGGCTGTCCTCTCAGGTCTTGGTTTTCAATTGTCATCAATGTTTCTGTAACTTTGCTGGACCTTTGCAAACCCATATTTACATCTGGAAAGAAGTAGTCCATATTAGTCTGGTCGTTATCCTTTTTTACCTGTCCAGCATGGGAGGCTCTTTCAGGAGCTTACACTTCATTGCATAACTCTCAGGGTCATTAAGGACTGGGCCATGTGGCAGAAAGAATATGAGGCAAGATGCTAAACCTTTTGCCCAATTCTTATTTCCTAGCTCTAATAGTGCAATTTGCTTGAACTCCTTTATTAATAGTATAAAGGCAGAAATAAATCGTAAAAATAAATCAATTAGCCACAAAGGTCTAAATTCTTAATAAAACAATTTTTCATGCCTATTCATGAACAATAATATACAAAGACATAGTAATTCACTCATCACTATTTTAGTAGACATGTTGAAATGCGGGATTTACTGAGGAGCCTAATGAAAATGAAATATTTTTAAAGTTACTTCCTACACGACCCAAAATGATTACAATAATATTAGTCATTGAACTATGTTTTCTCTCCTCACAATTTAAATACTCCTAAAGATATTTTTGATCCTCACACTATTGAAAAAGTTAATACTACTATGGTTTTTCATGCATGAATGGTGATTTATTTTTCTGAATATGCTAATTTTTTCTATTGACTTTCATACAATATTGTGCATCTACTTAGCGTTTGCTTCATTAATGATTTTCAGCAAATATGGTGAAATTATATTCTATTGAAAAGGTTAAACAAGACTGAAACTGTCTTCCATATTTGTTGAAATAATTAAAATCATAGTAACCATTGAGCTATTGTTGTCGTTTCCTCATTCATTTTTTTTTCTGCTTCTAATTAAGTATATGATATTCGCTACATTAAATATGTTAACATTAACTTAACTATTACAGTTGAATCTGCAACATTAAATTACATGAAACTTGGAGTATGAGTAAGCCCAGACAAGAGCTGAATAGTAAAGGCATCAGTTGATGAAGTCTGATAGATGACTGTAGTAGTTTGCACATGTGATGTGATGTGAATGACTAAAGAATGCTGTGTAATAAAATGTCATGTGTTGACCTGTGACAGCTAAAGACTAAAGGAGACATAGAATGATGTGATACGATCAAAACTAAAAATTCTGAACCTCAAATGAAAAGACAAGAGCCTGTTATGAATACGATATACTGTTTGGCAAAACATATGCCCTGTTAGCATTAAAAGAAGAAAAAAAATAGATAAAAATTTCTGGTTCGGAATAATTTTGTATATGTTTAAGTGTGTTATTGATTTTAGAAATTCCAAAGCTCATTAAAATGCCAAATGAATAAGCAAAACAAAATATAAAAACGAAATAAATAGATAAAAATGAGTGTGTTTGAAAATGCCTATAACACAAGAAGAGTGCATTCATGTTTGCAGAAACTCTAAGATGCTGTTGGCATTATATGCTTTACTAAAATTTCTTTAAAGCAAGAACTTGGGATCATGTCTGCAATTGTTTTCATAGAATTAGTGAAAGAGCTCTGATAATTCTAAAGACTTTCATTAAATAGAGTGTTATAATAAACATGCAAATATGCACAACATGCTCACACACATACAGCATATTAGCCTTTTGCTTTTGGAATACAGAAAGAAAAATGGAATGTAGGCTTCTAAAAGATGTATATAAACATCTATAAAACACATGTATATAGGTATTTAAAAATGTAGACAGACACCTAAAACAAATCATATGCAAATATCTACATCAGCATATATGTCTAGAAAACACATGTATGAAGACATTAAAAAAATGCATAGAAATAAACATCTAAAGCATGCTTGTATATAGACATCTAAAATGTATGTAGGTACTTAAAAGTGTTTCTATATAGATATTGACATAGCGATACGTATTTAGATAACACATCTATAAAGACATCTACATGTATATATGATTCAGAAATGGAAAAAGGTTTTGAAAATATGTATGTGTATATACACACACACACACATATATATACATATATATATATATATATGTGTGTGTGTGTGTGTGTATAGTAGTAATATTAGGGAATAAAATATTTATTCCAACCTTACAGGCAAAAATCGGTATAATATTATACCGGGTTTCCTAATATATAATATATATGTATATAACTAATTTAGAGACGACCACCACTATACAACTCAGTCAACTCAGAACAAGTCCAAATCCATGCTGTGAGGCATATACCATCTTAATATATCTAAGATTTTAATCTAAAAATTTAAATTAAACAACATATTACATAAATAAATCATAAAAATATTAATTTAAAAAATTTTTAAAGTCAAATTTATAAATTGGACAGTAAAAATTAATACGATAATATACTGTATGGAAGTATAAATGTAAAAAGTTAGTGCTAGTACATAGACTAGGCGCGTTTCATGGCTGAAATAGGGCTATATAAAATCATTTGCAAATTCTATCCGAGTTCATTAGAACGGGGAAATGATTTTACTCCCAAAATCAGTCACTCTTCAGGTCAAATCCCTAAGAAAATACCTAAAATCATTCAAAGAATAAACATAAACATGAGAAATTAAAATATATATAAAGAGACAAAATCTGTAAACTAATCGTGACATTAATGGTATTAATATAATTATTAAGAGTTACAATCTAAAAATATTATAGTATTATAGTAAGTAAACAAGGTTAAAACATTATGGAATAAGTAGACAATAGTAAAAAAATGCGTTAGTGTACAAAGTTACTAAAAGTCGGATGTCAATATTGTTTATAA
>NC_068994.1:38245351-38255351 GCF_001194135.2 Octopus bimaculoides | reverse complement strand
TTTATATTAATTAAGTCCTGGGGTTGATTTATTGAAATAAAACCCTTCAAGATGGTGTCCCAGCATGACCACTGCCAAATGACTGAAACAAGTAAAAGATAAATGATTTATCTTGCATTGCTCACCAGCACTAGTTGTTGGCACTCCGTTGCTTACAACGTCGAGGGTTCCAGTTGATCTGATCAATGGAACAGCCTGCTCGTGAAATTAACGTGCAAGTGGCTGAGCACTCCACAGACACGTGTACCCTTAACGTAGTTCTTGGGGATATTCAGCGTAACACAGTGTGACAAGGCTGGCCCTTTGAAATACAGGTACAACAGAAACAGGAAGAAAGAGTGAGAGAAAGTTGTGGTGAAAGAGTACAGCAGGGTTCGCCACCATCCCCTGCCGGAGCCTCATGGAGCTTTAGGTGTTTTCTCTCAATAAACACTCACAATGTCCGGTCTGGGAATCGAAACCGCGATCCTATGACCGTGAGTCCGCTGCCCTAACCACTGGGCCATTGCGCCTCCACACCAGCACCAGTATGTGTAATATAATGGAGCTAGTTCAATTGACTAGGCTTTACCTTCATGAACTCATCAAAAGAAATTGTTATTGCTTGGCACCAGTGTCATTGTTGGTATTACTGTTAGAACACCAAGAGTTTGAGCAGATACCACAAGGTAACTCATATGACACTCTAAGAATCCCACTGATTCATCACTGTTAAATATCACTTTATTTTTCGATCCTAAAAGGGTGAAAAACAAAATTGACTTCAACTGGGTTTGAACTCAAAGTACTGAGAGCAGGAGTATATATTGCAAAACATTCTAATCGGCACTTTAATGACTGTTAATTCATTTTATTAGTACAAAAAAAAAAAAAAAAAAAAAAAAAATGAATATCGTTGAATAAATCTAGAAAAACATGGAATTGTGAAATGGTATAAAAAAATAAAATGATGAAATTGAAAAAAAGTGTAAATGAGATTTTAATTTATTTAAACAATTAACTTCATGAGGAGAGGTAATGGGCAAAATGTGGGCTCTTCAAACTACATCACAGATGACTCATCTAGAAGGGCAATATATCTAAATAAGATAAAGGAGAATTTTTAGACCTTCTTTCTGTGTATATTTACAAACCTTTTATCAAATATTTCTGGTATGATAAAGTGTACTTAAGTCATGCAAAACATCAAATTAGTTAGTTTTTTTTTTTTGTGTGCCAGATGACAAGACAAATCAATAACAGTGTGGAAAGATGGGCATAATATGAAGTTGATTTACATTATGTTGTGATTGGTTTGATTTCTCATCAGTACCAGGTGTCTTATACATATAAGTGTACATAATATGGCTGCATTCAAACTGAAGGTTATTATTATTTTTAAACTTAGGATAATGGATTGGTAGAATTGTTAGAGCAATGGAAAAAATGCCTTGAGGAATTATCTCTTTACATTATGAGTTCAAATCTTGCTACAGTCAACTATGTCTTTTATTCCACTAGGCTGATGAAATAAAGTATCATTCAAGTACTGGAATCAATGAAATAAACTAACTATCTCTTCTAAATGTCAGACCTTGCACTTATGCTAAGAACAATTATTGTTTTTCAAACTAAAGGCACAAGTGTGGCTGTGTGGTAAGAAGCCTGCTTCTCAACAACATGGTTCTGAGTTCAGTTCCATTGTGTGACACCATAGGCAAATGTCTTCTACTATACCCTCAAGCTGACCAAAGCCTTGTGAGTGGATTTGTTAGATGAAAACTGAAAGAAGCACGTTATATATATATATATATATATATATATATATATATATATATATATATATATATATATATATATATATATGTATATATATATATGGTTGAAATTTACAGAAAAACAGAAAATGAAGACAGGTGTATGAACAACAGGTGTATTAGTTTGATTCTCGGGAGAGAGAGAGGTGGGGGTAGGGATGGAGTATGTAGGAGTGGGTGTGAAGGTGTGGAGCGAAGGTGGGATATCAATGAAGAGAGTAGGTGGGTAGGAGTGAGGAGAGGAAAGAGAGTTGAGCTCAAGTGGTGCAAAGGACCAAAGAGAGAAGATTAATTCTTGTTCACAGTAAAGGCAGGAGTCCAGATGGCCCCTGTGCAAAGACAATCTGAACACAGACAGGTGTTGCAGTGAATGACCGGTAGAGTGGAAATGGCATGAGACTGGAGCGTCATTGCCAAGTCTGATGTCTTGGAGGTGCTCCGCAAATTGGTCAGCCAAGTGGCATCCTGTTTCACCAACGTACAGAGAAGGGCAGGAAGAGCAGGTGATGCAGTAAATGACGTTGCATCAGTATGATTTCTGTTTGCACCTCACCATCAACACTTGACAACTGGTGTTGGTGTGTTTACATCCCTGTAACTTAGCAGTTTAACAAAGGAGACCAGTAGAATAAGAAATAAGTGTTCAACTAAAGGCCTTCGTGGTGGTGCTCCAGCATGGCCACACATAAACAACTGAAATGAGTAAAAGAAAAAAGAGTAGTAACATTTTTAACGGCTAGTATACATGTGTCAGTGACCTAAACCACTTAGAAATAGAGATTCCTGTTGCAAATCCATTCTGGTACTATGTACACATCCAAAAATAAGACCCTGATGACTACTAGAGATAGAATCAACTGAAACATGGATAGATGTAAATACTGAGGCAGTTCTAGCCACTAAAGCTGAAGTTAATAGTCTGCAAAATTATTATGCTATGAACAATAACTCATCATTGACATTTAATTTTTAAAATAATTAGATCTGAAATACTGTTTAAAAGAAAATGATCATTCAGACATGAACCTCAAAGTATTGAAATAATTCAGCATAAATCATTATGAAACTTTCTATAAAATTTGTAAAATGACATTTTGTTTTTTAAAGAAATTAAAAATAAACACTATTTTCTATTAATTATATAATAATTCTAGAAAGACTTTCATGCCTCTAACATTGCTAAAATAAGTACCATTTTTTAATTTAGACTGTGAATTAGCAGAATCATTGGAGTGTTGGATAGAATGTCTTGTAGTACTTGTTCTAATAGAGTGTTCTTAGTTCAAACCCAGTAGAAGCCAAATTTGCCTTTAATCCTTTTGAGTTTATAAATAAGATAGTAGTTCAGAGTGAATTTTTGGAACTATTAGATTTCTGGATGAGATGCCTTGTAGTATTTTGGCAGCAACACTGGTGCTAAGCTCTATTAGTCATTGTCATTTTCCTGGACAGCTTCCATGGTGGAAAGAAGTAATACTTGCAAGTATGGGAAGCTGCTGATCTTCCATAAAAATTTTGCCCAAGTTTATTATACCTTAGAGAGGATCTTTCCAGTTGCAAACTCATGCTCTCACAAGACAAACAGAGGTCTGGGACTTCTGTATTGTTTAGTAAATTTAGCATTCAGATCAGACCTCTGGTTCCCTTCCTACAGATATTGATCTGTAGATGTTGAAGCTGAGCATCGTCCACATAAATCTCACCCACTAAGGAGAGTTGTTAAAAGTCTGATATTAACCGGTCGAGTGACCCCTCATAATACCCCTTCTGATTATTGTTGCCAACTATTGCATGTGCATAAATACTTAGATATAGTTCCCATCCTGAGCTAATGAGGAAGTTTTTTCATGGTTATTCACTAGAATAGAAGTTGCATCATAAACAAGGAAGGAGCCATTGGACAGTGTAGTACTTGATTTACAAAAAGAGAAGGGTTTCATGATTAAAATATATTTGCTCATAGGTCTATATGATCAGAGGTGGCCTTGGGCGATATGATCAATGGTGACAACAACAAAAATAAGAAATTTCATTGATTTCTACACTAGCTACTGTTCTATAGGTACCAGTGATTATATTACTAAGTTATTACAATATCTTCTACTTCTAATGAGATATTTTATGGCTGGTCATGTTTCCAGCTAAACCAGAGCATCAGGCATATTATGTTCTGGTTAGCTGCTGGCTAAATATCCCATTATACTATTTATGTATTTGTACTGAGTATTAACTTCTGTGAGTATTGAATAAAACCATTTTCCAGGGCTGTTAACTTTTTGTTATGAACTAGGGCTATATTCTTTGGCAAATTTATTTTAATGCATTTGATTTTAATCCACTCTTACCCATTTAAAATTTTGTTAACAGATTGTGCATAAGGTATTAGAGGACATACCTTTTTTCAGTCATTCCTGCACTTTTTGCTAACTCTCTGTAATCTTTGTTTCAGAAAATTATAATGGCAGACCCTCAGCTTACTCAAGAAATGAAGAGGCATGCTGTTTTTGTGTTTATAAAAGCTGAGAATAGCAATTTAGAAATATCTTGATATTTAAAAGTTGCCAAATCTTTCATCTACAAAGTTTATATGGAGTTAGAGACTCAAGATGGAGACATATTACCAGTATTAAAGCATAAAAAGGATTCTAAACACTCTAAAATCATCACAACACCTGAATTTATTCAGCAAGTTCAACAGACCATTGATTACAATCCCAGAAAGTCTATGAGGTCAATTTCAAAAGATTTCCATGTGTCAGAAGGAACAGTCAAAAATGTTGGCCACGAAGACATCAGATATAAGTCTTATATGATAAGGAAAGGTCAATTTGTAAGAAAAAGCAAAAAAAAAAAAATGCTCTTAAACAAACTGAAAAATTCAGCAAAAGATCTGATTTGGTTTTTCTCAAACAGAAAAACTTCGACCAAGATCAAAGAGGTAACAAGAAATGACAGATGGTTATGTGCAGACCCTTCTGAAGTTCCAAGTGTTGTGCATACAAAATTTCCTGCAACTGTCATGGTTTCAGGAGTTGTCAGCAATGAAGGATGTGATGCCTCCTTACTTCTTTCCACAAGGCCTTAGAGTTAACTCTGTGGCCTACATTCAGGTTCTGGAAATAATTGTTAAGCCCTGGATAGACAGTGTATGGACAATTGTTGTCGAGAGAGAGAGGTCAATGAACATGCCCATAACACCAAAGATTCTTTGAAAGCTGCCATAGTCAGAATAATGTCCAAAATGAACCAGGACCACTCGATTCAAGCATGTAGATGATTTAGATCTCATATAGAAGCAGTTGTTGAAGCTGAAAGTGGCTTTATTGAATAAGATGATAGAAAAGAAGGTTTATTTTTATCCTCATAGCATTTTTTGATAAATAAAGTTATTATCTGTTATTATATATCTGTTATTTTATAAACATAAACTATATATCTTATGCACCTTATATATATATAGATAGATATACATATATATACATATATATGTATATATATATAGATATAGATATAAATATATATACATATATATATATGGGGGCAACCAGATCGAACTGTCTCAAGTGTAACTGCCCGAAACAGTAAGGACTTCTGGTATACTTGTCTGAGGAAAGAAGCCAAGAATGACCTGTCTTTTTTTTACCTGTCCTTCTAATTGTTGTTTTTTCCTGTCTGCCTTTGTATTGTCTATCTGTCTGAATGTTTTTGTTCCATTTTATATATATATATATATATATATATATATATAGATAGATATACAGGGCAGGGAATCGTCAATTAGTAATAAAATTAATAATTAAGAATTTTGCCATATATATATATATATATCTTTATGTATGTGTGTGTGTAGATGTACGTGTGTGTCTTTGTGTCTGTGTTTGTCTCCCACCCACCACTTAACACTCATCATTGGTGTCTTTATGACCCCTTAACTTAGCAGTTTGGTGAAACAGACTGACAGACAGAATAAGTACCAGGCTTGAAAAAATGTGCCAGGGTCAATTCATTCAATGAAAAACTCTTCTAGACAGTACCTCAGCATGGCTGCAGTTTAATGCCTGAAACAATTAAAAGGTATTATGGAGATGTACTTGCATAGCAAGAGACCTGATCTGAGATCGTGTGCTGGAATGAAAACAATTGCAGCGTGGAAGGTGCTTATAAGACATTTGAGGTAATTAAAAGATAATTGGCTAAAAACTTATCTTACTGTTGTTTCTCCAGAAATATGTAGTTCTAGACCCATAAAATAGACAAGAAGATTATGAATGGAATCCTTTTGACTATAGATTTGCCAAATCAAGGTTGATATATATATATATATATATACTCAACAAAGACTGATAGAATAAGTAACAGGCTTATAAAACAAATACTGGAGTTAATTTGTTCAAGTAAATCCTTTAAGGCAGTGCTCCAGCATGGCCACAGTTCAAAGACTGGAACAAGTAAAAGATAAAAGATGACAGGTAAAAGATTTGTTCTACCATTTTCATAAGAGTAACTTAAAACCATCCTATTTTAATTTCTGTACTTAATTTCATTTATTTTTAAAGCTAATAATTGTGTTGCTATGCAACACATTAAAAATAAAATTTACACTATACAATTTCTCACTATTTAAAAATACTTTATACTTTAATCAACTCAGTGCAAATCTCCTTCTCTCTCTCTTCTCCTAACCAGGTAAATCTGTTGTTTAGCTTTCTTTCTTTCTGGATGCCATTTTTTTCTTTTCTATAACTTTCTAAATGTTATGTAACTAGCTGTATAGTTGATATTCTTTAGCATTGTGTTACATATGGTGAAACCTTTTATATCATAGAACTGCAAGAGCCTTATTCATACTGTTTCTTGTAAATAGCAACTAAGCACAAGAAGAGAACAATGTCAAATACATAGAAATTATGTAGAGGTTGTGTATTATTTTCTGAATATAAACTTCTGTATAAATTCATTTCCATTTATTTGGCAGAATTTTGTTTAGGTTGCATGTAATTTGCTAAATTATATTACATTTTTTAAAAAGAGAAATTCAAATAGATTGCATTTTTTACATAATATTCTCGAGCTATTTACTGATTTTGACTTACCCTTTCATTTAATTATGTTTGTCTACTTGTTGGAAGGGAAAAGTTCAGTCAGTTTAAACAACTCTAGTCTGCCACAAGTTTCTGTCTCTGACGTAGGTAAAATCTATTAAACAGAACCAAAAAATATTTACAATATCTATAAGAGAATACAGAATTTTATCAATTAACAATGGTGGCATCCTGTTGAGAGTACTAAAATGTCATTGTACAATTTACTAGATAAGGATGACTTTAGAGTAAAATCGCTAATGATCTGTGAAGAATTTGGTTTGGCAAAATAGAAATATTTTATATCTGGATACTTTTGACTGAAGAATTAATCAAATTGTCAATGTATTTCATTATAGAAGCAGAAACAACTTTTTCTGTCTTTTTCCATGAGTGACGAATAAAAAAAATAATATTTGACAAAATATTGCAAAGATGTGAATATTAATGTATAATCAATCAAAATATTTGACAGAATATATGTGAGATGAACACCCATGTAAAATACAGAATGAAAATAAAAATAATAATAGCTGAAAATTTTCAAATTCAGAAGCGTCATATTGAAACATAAAGAAATTAAATACAATATTTAATGTGTACATGAAAATAGAAAAAAATTATACTAAACAAAAAAAGAAATAAAACCATATTCCACATCTTTTAGAAGTTAAACATAAAGACTTCTAGGGATTACTATCAACAAAGAACATACCCTAAAGCTAAAAATGTTTCAACTGTAAAGAAATTAATGAAAACTAGATAATGACGTAACATATTCCTGTTAGCATAAAGATGATGTATTAGAGTATCACACCATTTAAATTATTCCTTTCTAAAAAAGGTTCAGATAGTAGGAGAAAAGCTGAATTATTCAAAGTTAATAAGGAAACTATCATATATTTTCAACATAGTTCATAGGATTTTTTTCATTTCTTTTATTAGTTAAAGCAATAACTGAAGAAATATTACTGAAGATACTCCATCACTGTTTCAATTTACTTTCAGATCCAAACCAATGTAAAGATGTAGCTTTAGGCCAGTTCATTAAACAGAAAAATATTAAATTCAAATTATTATGCCAAGATGTTTAAATCAATGAAGTTTATGAAAAGTTTTCATTAATATTTATAATTTTTACATTGTAACGGCACAAGAAATTGGTTTTTAAAGTATAAAAATGCAAGACTGGTAGACTCTGTGTGTGATGACTCAGAGCTTAACAATATTTAATAAATTTTAAAGGCACCATAGAAATTGTCTTTCACCTTCTTTCTCCCCCTCTTTCTCTCACTCTCTCTCTCATCTATAAATAAACAAATATATAAATATATGCATGTTTGTGTCTGTGTGTGTATGCATGTATGTGTAAGCATTTATGTATATATCAATGCACATAGATGCGCACACATATGTCAGTATCTCTTTTAACCTTTCTGGGTTATGTATGCATATGTATGTGTGAGTGTGTGTGTGTGAGAGAGAGAGAGAGAGAGAGAGAGAGAGAGAGAGAGAGAGAGAGTGTGTGTGTTTGTGTGTGTGTGTGTGTATGTATGTGTACACATGTGCATGCACATTGTGGTGTGCTAAATGTGTGTGTGTTGCATATAAATATGTGCATTTTATCTCCATCATTTTATATCATTTTCTAAGCTGACATAAGTTAGTTGTGTTGCTTCAGTCAAAGTCACTTCATATATGGAATTATTGATTCAGAGCATTGATTCTTTTTAGAATAATCAGCAATTGTATATATATATATATATATATATATATATATATATATATATATTTGTATGAGTGTTCATCTACCTGCAAAAGTCAAGCAAGATTTCATTGTGGTAGAACTTTCTATAGCTAGATGCCCTTCCTGTTACCAACTTTCACATGTTTCCAAGTAAGTTAATAATTCCTCCAGTCAATAGAACAATATGCAGTCCAGACTAGCTTTCATAGAAGAATGCAAACAGGAAATGCTATATATTTCAATGATGAATTTTGTTTACACTTAACATGCACATGTCAAAACAGGGGAATACACACCTAGTTATATGCATATGCACACAAATACATACATAAATATATACATATATGACAGGCTTCTTCTAGTTTCTGTTCACCAAATCCACTCACTCGAATGTTGTTTTTCATGTGCCACCAGCACAAATGCCAGTAAGGTGACACTGGCAATGGTCACGCTTGAATGCTGCTTTTTACGTGCCACTTATTTTATTTTTCAAAATTAAGACAAAGTTCTTTTTTAATCTAAAATATACTCTCCTTTATTTTCTATAATGCACTTCCATCTATCTGGTAAACTTGCAAGGCCCCTCTTTCAAAATTCACTTGTCCATGACAAAAAATACTCCTCCAGTACTGTTCTGATCTTGTCTACAAAATTCATATATTTTCGTCCAAATGATTTTGAAGACTGCAGAATAAATGATAATCAGATGGGTGCAATGTCTGGTGAATCTGATGGGTGAGGCATCGTTTCCTATTCAAACTGCTCCAGTCTTTGGAATGTCATCTTTGCTGTATGTGGCCAAGCATTATCCTGATGGAAGAACACCTTTCGTCTTGAAACCAAAGATGAACATTTTACTTCTAGCGCTGACTTAAGCTGCTCAAGCTGCTCACAATAGATCTCCTTTCTTATTGTTTGGTTTGGGTTTAAAAGTTTAAAGTGGTCTAAACCTTTCATATCACACCAAACAGATAACAACTCCTTACAAGTGTAAAGACCTTTAGCCTGGAGTGCTGGCGTTTCTCCTTTCCCACTGTCTTCAGTGCTTGACATTTTTATAGAGAAACCATTTCTCATCACCAGTTATTATTCTCTGTGCACAATTAGACTTGGAAAGTTTGTGAGGAACCCATTAATCCAATTTTCTAGCTTTCCTGATGGCATGCAGGTGTTGATGAATGGCTGAATTACCAAATATATATATATGATAGATCGTTAGCCACTACACATTCTTTTTTTTTTCTCCTTGTTTCTTTCTGTGTTCCTTTCTGTAGGTTCGAAATGTTCAGACTTTTTCACTTCCCGAGCATTATACTAATAGATCTGTTTGTTGTCTACACCACCTGTCTTTGTCTTTTGTTTTTTTTTTTTTTTGT
>NC_068994.1:38240766-38245341 GCF_001194135.2 Octopus bimaculoides | reverse complement strand
TCTCCCTATATATATATATATATATATATATATATATATACTTTCTATCTCAACACCCCTGTATGTAAACTGTTACAATAACCCCTCTTCTCTTCTCCCTTCCTGTGTGTGTATATGTTATATAAGGATACTATTTCTTTGAATGTGCTTTTGTCAAAAGCAGCCACAAGGATTACTAACTTTGGCAATGCATGATCAATCACACTCTCCAGAGTTACAGGATATAAATACACACACACACACACACAGACGTACATATATATGTGTGGGGGTGTGTAGAATGAGAGTGTGAAAGAGAGAAGAAGTGAGGGAGAGAGAGTGAGTGACAATCTCCTTCTAATTCCTTATATGAAAAATACAAAATGCACTATGATTTTATACATAAACCTTATGATCTCCACCAATATCATATTTGAAAAATATCAAGGCCACATAGTCTTAAGTTATTTATAAATGTAGGCCATCTGACATTAAAGGACAAATATTCGTAGACCCTTTCTGCCAATCATCAAACAGCATTTAAAAGCCAATCAGCTCACAGCATTCATACACCACAACCAATATTTCCATAGCTAGGCATCCTGATTCCACAGACGAGAAATAGAAACATTAACTTCGTAACAACAGAACAAAACAATTTGTATGAATATTTAGAATATACTGAAACATTTTCAGCTTAAATAAAACGATAAAAAAAAAACCCATATAAATGTAACTTTAGATGTGTTTGCATTAAAAAAAAAATATGTGAAGAAAAGTTGTTCTCTCTTTATAGTTCTTAGTTAAAGTGGTTTAAAACTGCTGTAATTATACTGATACTTAAGAACAAGTTGTTTTTTCTACGAGCACAAACATTGTGTCATCATTGTTTTGTCTTCTTACTATTTGTATCACTGCTTTTGTCTAAGTAAGTGTGTCTTAATTTAATGGATAGGTGAATGATTGTAGTTGACTGGGGGATTATGGAAAGCAGCTTTATAAAATATTAAAAAAAAAAAAAAAACTTAACTGTCAACTATTTTCATAATATTTTTCATTTATTTCAGCAGAAAATATATTTAAAAGCCATGTGCTACTGTGAACGAATAGGTTTAGTATAGAAAAGTTGTTTTAACAGTATGTTAACAGACCCTATACATCATTGTCATCATCATCATCATCATCATCATCACCAAAACTATCATCACCATCGCCACCATCATCATCAGCCCCATCATCATGATCATTGCCATCATTCCCACTGACACCCCTATCATCGTCATCATCATCCTCGTCATCATCATCATCACCAGCTCCAATTCTGCTCCTGTAGAAACCATGCCAAATCAGACTGGAACTTGGTGCAGCTCTCCAGCTCACCAGTTTTAGTCAAACCATCTAACCCATGCCAGCATGGGAAAGCAGATGCTAAATGAAGATGATGAGGATATTATATATATATGTATGTGTGTGTGTAAGCATCACTAGTAATTACACCTGAGGAGAAGCTAAACATTATTTTTATGTTACATATGTAAAATGTATTGAGTTTAGCTCAATAACATATGTAATCCTTACACTCTTTGCTCTATATTCATATAATTAGCACATTTTTTCTGCAAAACCCTAAGTTGTATAGTAGCGGTCATCTTACTGATGGTTAATAAACTTTGTTGATTGTGTATAATCTGCCTTTTGTCATTTATACAAGCTTGATATTTACTAACTTTTTGTACCAATCTCTTTTTGAATCCCGCCACTCTATCACTATGTATATACATACATACGTACATACATACATACATACAAACTTATATATTTTACATACATATATATATGTGTGTGTGTGTGTGTCTGTCTGTCTGTGTAAAAGTGAGTTTGAAAGGATATATTATCTGGGCTGTTATCATATTAGCTCTCAGTTAAGCTTCAGTTAATGGCTAACCATAACGATTAGTATATAACATCTGTGAATACATTTAATTGTTAGTCACTCCATGAATTTTTCCGATGGATAATTCCGTGTTCCCTTTGCTGGACAGTAAAAGTTATCTGGAGTGTATATTAATATTAATAATAATGCCGGTGGCACGTGAAAATGCATTTGAGCGAGGTCGTTGCCAGTGCCACTGGACTGGCTCCTGTGCAGGTGGCACTTAAAAAACACCATTTTGAATGTGGCCGTTGCCAGTACCGCCTGACTGGCCCTTCTGCCGGTGGCACGTAAAAGCACCCACTACACTCTTGGAGTGGTTGGCGTTAAGAAGGGCATCCAGCTGTAGAAACTCTGCCAGATCAGATTGGAGCTGGGTGCAGACATCTGGTTTGCCAGTCCTCACTCAAATCAGCCAACTCATGCTAGCATGGAAAGCAGACGTTAAACAATGATGATGATGAATAAAGAACATAGAGACTTGTACATCCACAAAACGTATCTTATAGTTATATACAGCATATTATAACAACCTACACATGCAGTAGAAACACGTGTAGGTCATTATGATATACTGTATATAACTATAAGATAAATTTTGTGGATGTACAAATCCCCATACACTTTATTATTATTGATTTTAATATGTGTGTGTGTGTGTGTGTGTGTGTGTGTTTCCATCGAACAAATTACACCTTCAAAATATTGACTAACTAGAGGCTATAGTAGAATTCTTTTATCCAGAGTACCATGCATGGTATTGAACATGAAATCATATAGTTGTAAAGTGAACTTCTTAATTACACAACCATGCCTGCATCCAAAATAGCTTTGTTCACAGGCTCTAAGATATTTTATCTTCTGCTATGTATTCAGATGCTTTTTTTTGTTTGATTATTGCAAGGCTTATGTTCACAATAAGAATACTAGCCTCTTAAAGATATTTGAGCAGGGATCAGTTTTTCTAATAACAATTGTTTTTACAGATTCAGAATTAGCTGTGAGAGAGAGAAAAAGAACTACAATAAAATATAAGCAGATGCAAGCATTGCTTTGCCTTTGTTTGCCTGGTTGCTGTTTATAACATTGCTGTTGTGTAAGTTATTTGAATTTTGTTTTAAACTTCAAAATCTTAATCATCGATCAACAATAAAAAAAGTATTTGACGTAATATTTATAAACTGAATCTGCTAAAATGTGAATATTTTCCAAATTTGTGGTTGAGAATCATTTATCCCTCAGTATAGGCTACTACCATTGTTGTTGTTGATATTTTTTATCCCTTTAGTAACTAAACTATAACATGAAAATCCCATGTGTTTATGTGTGTGTTTATCTTTTTGCTGATTTGTTGTTTGTGTATTACTTTTTATTTGTGTAATTAGGTCTCTGGACAGTTTTAAATGTCTAATAATGAGGTTTTGGATTTAACATCAAAATTTGTTGATAGTGATGGTATCTATGCTGTTGTTCTTTTTCATCATCATCTCTGCTGCAGCCACCATTGTCACCAACACCACCAGCACCACCTTCATCATTATTCCTCATCATCATTCATCATCATCATCATCAGGATTGTCCCTATTCCTCCTCATCCTCCTCTTTTAACATCCACTTTTTCATATCAGAATTTACTGAAGTAGATTTTCTGCTGCTGAATGCCCTTTCTCTTATCAACCCCACTTTTACCCAAGTAAGGTAACATTTTCCCATGGTTAGACACGTTTTGCACAGAAGACTAGAAAAGCAGAAAAAAACAACCTCTCTTGTATGATGCTGATAAATGTTTACAACCATCATGTGATGTCAAGGCAAAGGTAGACAAAAACACAAACATGCACACACACACACATATACGTACACACACAAGCACACACACACGTATACGTACACACACATGCACACACACATATATATACGTACACACACATACAAGCATGCTTACTCAAGCATACACACACTCACATGTGCACATATAATGGTTTTCTTGCAGTTTCTGTCTACTAAATCCACTCAGAAAACTTTGGTTGGCTTGCGATTGTGGAAGAATTTACCTACCTAAGGTACCATGCAGTGGGGTTGAACCTAAGACCACATGGCTTGGAGAGCAGCTTCTTAACCACTCAGCTATTTCTGCTCCAGTACATAATATGTTTTCTATGTATACTTAATCTCTTACACTATATCTATTGTCTTTTAATTACCTCAGTCATTTGACTGCTGCCATCCTGGGACACCACCTTGAAGTGCTTTAGTTGAGTGAACTGACCCCAGGACTTATGTTTTGAAATCTAGTACTTATTCTATTTTCCCCTTTTGCTGAACTGCAAAGTTATAGGGATGTAAACACACCAAGACCGGTTATCAAATGGTCGTGGTGGGGACAAACAGACACAAAGAAACATGCATAAAGGTGTGTGTGTATATATATATAGGTATGATGGACTTCTTTCAGTTTCTGTCTACCAAATCAACTCGCAAGGCTTTGGTTGGCCTGAGGCTATTGTAGAAAACACTTTCCCAAGGCACTACACAGTGGGACTGAAACTGGAACCATGTGGCAGGGAAGCAAGCCTCTTACCACACAGCCGCTAAAAACTGTAGGGTGTAATTTGAAGGAAGGTGACTAGTTGGCAGAGCCATTAGAAGACATTGAAATCAAA
>NC_068994.1:38233266-38235766 GCF_001194135.2 Octopus bimaculoides | reverse complement strand
CATTACCACTGTGAAGCCCAATGTTTGAAGGTCTTGCTTCACCACCTCATCCCATGTCTTCCCTGGGTCTACCTCTTCCACATGTTCCTTCTACTGTTAGGGAGTGTCCTCACACAGCTGTCCTCATCCATACGTAACACATGACCATACCAGTGCAGTCGTCTCTCTTGCACACCACATCTGATGCTTATACATACATACATATATATATATATATATATATATATATAAAGTGAAAGTGAGGGTGAGAGAGATGGACAGCTAGATAGATAGATAGATACAAATAGACATAGCTTTCCTGATAAACTGACAGAAAGGCAGACAGATATATAGATAAACAGGCAATTTTGCCAGTTGGATCAATATAATCTTAGGAAAGACTGTGTAAAACTAAAGACAAGCAACTCACAACTGGTGAGTCTTTGATCTTAATTCTGCTCAGACAGGGTTAACCTGGAGCTAAACCTTAACAGCAACAACAACAAAAAATAACCTGTAGTTATTTTGACACACCTAAGTGTTAAGAGAAGTACACTTAGACAAGGCAAGGTTTGAACTCAGAATGCTGATGCCCACAAACTAAATAATGTAAAAACTATGCCAACTCCTGAACCATGTTTTGTAAAAGATTATAACAAATGGTTCACAAATTATATTTAATGTTTTCCATTGAAGTTAGCTTTGTATATACCTCATATGCTTCAGTATCACTCTCTCTGTCCTTCTCTCTCTCTCTCTCCTCCCACTCTCCCCCTCTCTCTCTCCTCCCTCTCTTCCCCCTCTCTCTCTCTCTCTCCTTCTGTCTGTCTTCTTCTCACTTTTTTCTCTTCCCACATCGCCTGCTCTCTCTTTCATACCCTTTCTTTTCCTCTCTCTCTCTTCATCTTTCTCTCCATCTCTCCCTCTCCATCTTTCTTACCCTTTCTCTTACCTTTTATCTCATCCTGCCTTTCTTTTTTTCTTATTCCTCTCTTCCACTATCATCTGCTCTCTCTCTCTCTCTCTCTCTCTTCCCTTCTTTCTTTCCCTCTCTCTCTCTCACATCTTAACATTCTCTTTCTCTCACTCCTCACTCCCACTATCTTCTACACTCCTCTCTCATCCCTCCTCTCTTTTCTCTTACTCCCCTCTTCCTCTATCTTCTACTCTCTCTCTCTCCCTTCCCTCCCCTCTCTCTCTCTTTTCTTTCTTTCTTTCTTTCTTCTCTTTCTTTTCTACTCTTTTGTATCTTTTATTCCAGATGGATTGCAAGAAATTAGCACCTGCAAAACAGTTTAATGACACTTCAGTGTTCTTAATGTCTATACATCTCTACAGTTGCTATGGTGACAGACAGTATCCAAAATCCCACAACATCTCCATAAAGTTTCTACGGTGACAAATAATGTTCATCCATCTCGCTACATGTCAAAAGAGTTGCTATGATGACAGATAATGTTCATAATTCAGCTACATCTCCCTACAGTTGCCATAGAAATAGATAATTATCATAATGTCACATCTTCAAATGGATGCTACAGTGACAGTTTTCATAATGTTATCGCATTTCCTTACAGTTGCTATGGCGACCAAGAGTGTTTATAGTGTTATCACCTCTCTATGAGCAGTTACTAATAGTGACAGAAAATGTTGCATAATGTTGCTACAGCTCCAAACAATGACCAATGTGACGAATAGTGTTCGTAAATCCAACTCTATCACCACACAGTTGTTATAGTGACAGATAATGTTCATCATGTCATTATGATATTATTGATGACGATGATGATGATGATGATGGTAGTAGTAGTGGTGATTACAATGATGGTAGTCATGAGGACAATGATGATGATAATGGTGGTTGTTGTTGTGATGGTAGTGATGATGATGATAGTGGTGGTGGTGGTTATCGTCTTTGTGATAGCAGTAGTTATGGTAGTGATTACCGTGATGATGATAACAACGAGGAAGACAATTCCGACACCTGTCATGACCATAATAACTATAATGAGGATATCACAACAGAGGTACTATCATATTCTCCTTGATACAATTACATACACGTGGTACTTAAAATATCATCATTTGTACACAAGGGACCAGACTCCAGACTGGAGACAAGTAAGATTACATCTTGTCTTTTACAATCTCTTATACACACAAACGTGTATCAATGTATGCATATGTGTGTGTGTATATATATGTGTGTGTGTGTATATATATATATGTGTGTATATATATATGTGTGTGTGTGTGTGTATTTGTGTGTTCCCGGCAATATGTTGTGTCCTTGGGCCAGAAAATTTATTTCCACTCAGCTGGCAAAAATGAGTAGTACCTGTATGTCAAAGGGCCGGCCTTGTCACGCTATGTGTCACGCTGAGTCTCCCCGAGAACTACGTTAAGGGTACACGTGTCTGTGGATTGCTCAGTCACTTGCACGTTAATTTCACGTGCAAGCTCTTTCGTTGATCGTATCAGCTGGGACCCTTGTCGTCATAACCGATGGAGTGCTCCTTAT
>NC_068994.1:38226460-38228960 GCF_001194135.2 Octopus bimaculoides | reverse complement strand
GAACTTGAGCACAGAACATAAAAGTAGTACTAGTAATATTAGTTGCAGAAGCAGTAGCAGTGGTTGTAGTTGTGATGGAAACTAATTAGATCTGAACCTCTGTCTCATCACTCACATATTTAATCTCACTTTCTGTTAAACTCATTGTTCATTTAAAAATGCAAGCATAGATATATGTACACTCACAAATATGTCCAGGCTGGGAATAGCAGTGAAATCTCCCACAGATATGCTCAGGCACAGGAATGGCTGTGTGGTAAGAGGCTTGCTTACCAACCACATGGGTCTGGTTTCAGTTCCACTGTGTGGTACCTTGGGCAAGTGCCTTCTACTATAGCCTCAGGCTGAAAGAAGCCCATCGTGGGTATATATATATATATATATATATATGGCAAATAAGAAAACGGAGAGGATATAGAATCGACAGATATCAGCCAGTAAACATTCAAGTATGTCCATTTATTCAATTGTATTTGATTCATCCAATACAATTAAATAAATAGATATACTTGCATGTTTACTGGCTGATATCTGTTGATTTTATATCCTTTCTGTTTTGTTATTTGCTGTATAAATCATGGGTAAATCGCTCTTTTACCCTCGCCCGTATATAATACTCAATTGTAAGATTGCCATGCAATAACTAACACTTGACTATAAATAACTGGGTACACTGTCAGCAGTATATTGGATAGGTACTATCCTTTAGTTGGTTTCTCCACCTCTAACTTACATAAATATATATATATATGTGTGTGTGTATATATATATATATATATATATGTATGTATGTATTTGTGTGTCAGTGTTTGTCTCCCCAGCCATCACTTAACAACTGATGTTGGTGTGTTCTGTAACTTAGTGGTTCGGCAAAAGAGACCAATAGAATAAGTACTAGGCTTACAAAGAAGTTCTGGGGTAGATTTGTTTGAGTAACGGTGGCACTCCAGCATAGCTGCAGTCAAATGACTGAAACAAGTAAAAGAAAAAGAAAAAAAGAATAAATGCAGTTAGTCGATTGCATCGACTCCAATACTTGAACCGGTACTTATTTCATAGACTTTGAAAGGATGAAAGGTAAAATGTCAACATCAGCACAATTTCAACCCAGAATGTAAAGACAAGCAAAAATGCCACTAAGCATTTTGTCTGGTGTGCTAAGGGTTTTGGCAGCTCACCGCCTTACACACATACACACACATACACACACACACACACATACACACACACACACACATATATACTGAAAGCAATTAAATATTTCCATACAAATTGTAGTCTATAAACAAAACAAAACAAAAATGGATGAAAATGTTCATTCAGTAAAGTTAAAACAATTGTTGTAATCTTTTTAGAAAAAAGTTCTTTTAAGAAAAGATAACATTTTAACTTTATTATGCATTTTCATCCATTTTTGTTTATATATATAGGCATATGACTTGTCTATATGTATATAGATAGCTGTATATATATATATATATATATATATATATATATATATATGAGAGAAAATGTGTGTGTCTATGTATATCTAAATTACTTGTAATTTTTCTCTCACTTTCTATCTATCTCTCTTTTTCTCTTTTATCTTCCATTGTTGTGTATTGTAATTAATTTTTCTCTGCCTCCTTTTCTTTCCCTGAACTCACACCTTTTCTCTCACTTTCATTTCTTTTTGTTCATATTTTCCTTCCATGAAACAGCATCTCACACCCATTCCCTTGCACAAACATCTATCACACCCTCCACTTTCTTCTTGCCCTTTTCTCTTATCATACACTCTCATTTGTTCCCACCTCCAAATATCCAAACTTTCCTCACACACAATGGTTACACACTACATAGATATATTAACATTTCTGAACCTTACTAACCAATGCCATTATACTTCTGCACTTGCATAATTCTACACGCATACAGAAACTTCAAAAAAAACCACCACACCCCTTCTCCCTAAACATTGATATACTCCCACAGTTGCACATACTCATCCAATTTTTCCTTCCTCTAAATTCATCCCCATTAAACTGCATTCCTACCTGATTTCTAATTACTCATCGTTTTTAAAATTTTTTCTCACAGGCGTTTCCTTCTTCTTTCTGATGAAGGCCTAATGTCCGAAATGTTATGTTAATAAAGTATTTGCAAAACCTTATTCCTCCTGTGTTGTCTCTTTTATTCTTTTATTATTCATTGCATTTTCAATATATCTATATATGCATAAACTTTCTTTACTCTTTTATTTGTTTCAGTCATCTGATTGCAGCCATGCTGGAGCATCATCTTTAGTCGAATAAATCAACCCCACAACTTATTCTTTGTAAGCCTAGTACTTATTCTATTGGTCTCTTTTGCCAAACTGCTAAGTTGTGGGGACGTAGACACACCGACATCGGTTGGCAAGCAGTGGTGCTGGGGGCAAACATAGACACACAAACACACACACACATACATATACGAAGGGCTTCTTTCAGTTTCCATCTACCAAATCCACTCACAA
>NC_068994.1:38213574-38226450 GCF_001194135.2 Octopus bimaculoides | reverse complement strand
AGCAGTGGTGCTGGGGGCAAACATAGACACACAAACACACACACACATACATATACGAAGGGCTTCTTTCAGTTTCCATCTACCAAATCCACTCACAAGGCTTTGGTCAGCCCGAGGCTATAGCAGAAGACACTTGTCCAAGGTGCCACACAGTGGGACTGAACCCAGAACCATGTGGTTGGTAAGCAAGCTACTTACCACATATCTACTCCTGCACCTATATACATATATCATATATATAGGCACAGTATTATATATATAGGCACATATATATATATATATTAAGGGATTGCTCCATATTACATGTGTTTGGAAAACTGAACAGCGAATGCACTAATGTACAATACAAAAACTTCATTTCAAAAGGTTTATGCCATTCTGCTTTTCTAAAAGTGTCTTTAAATACTTAATGGCTTTTGAGAAAATCATTTTTTAAAATATTGTGACTGCATCAAGGATACTTTCCAAGAACTTTTAAGTATATATATTAATATATATATATATATATATATATATATATATATATATATATATATATATATATATATATATATATATATATATATATATATGTATGCATGTACATATATTATATATGTTTTATACACACACACACACACATACATACAAACACACACGCACACGCACACATTCATATACATATGCATACATGTATATATGCACACCTGCCTATGTTTGTGTGTCTGAGGTTATTTTTCGAAAGTCTTCTTAAACAACCATGAGTCTTCTGTTAAGTTTAGGTATAATGGCAAACATTTATGTTTAGTTTCCTTTCCCTTTCTATACGAGAGACAGAGAATTTCGGGAACGTCATATCAAATTCCACTCTGCTTTATACCTTTACTGTTTACTCTTTTACTTGTTTCAGTCATTTGACTGTGGCCATGCTGGAGCAGCACCTTTAGTCGAGCAAATCGACCTCAGGACTTATCATTCTTTGTAAGCCTAGTACTTATTCTATCGGTCTCTTTTGCCGAACTGCTAAGTTACGGGGACGTAAACACACCAGCATCAGTTGTCAAGCGATGTTGTGGGGGACAAACATATACACACACACACACACACACACACATATATATATATATATATATATATATATATATATATATATATATATATATGACGGGCTTCTTTCAGTTTCCGTCTACCAAATCCACTCACAAGGCTTTGGTCGGCCAGAGGCTATAGTAGAAGACACTTGCCCAAGGTGCCATGCAGTGGGACTGAACCTGGAACCATGTGGTTCATAAGCAAGCTACTTACCATGTAGACCTGATCGAACAGATTTGATCAAAGGTATTTCATCCATACCCATTCTAGAGCATCTTTATCTAATATGCCTCTTATTTTTTAGACAATAGGCTGTAATATGATCGAGATTTGGCTACTGTTTATTTCAGGTTAAGTGATATTGTACAGTTTCACTTGTCTGTTGATAAATGTGTTGGATTGTTGCACCATTGGGTAAAAAAACCCAGATACATGTTAACTTAGAAAGAATGGAGACTTTTGAATGAAAATCTGATTTTCAAAGTTCATTATTTATCATTCTATAAGTAGCAAAGGCAGAAAACTGGCAAAAGCATTGGTGCATGAGACACAATACTTAGGAGTATTTTTGCCAATTCTTTACAAACTGAGATCAAATTCTATCAACTTTGCTTTTCATCCTTTTGGGGTAATAAAATAAAGTATTAGTAGAGTACTGGGGTGGGGGGGTCAATATAATTGATTAGCCCCGATGTGTGTCATCATCATCATCATCATCATTGTCATCATTTAACATCCGTTTTCCATGCTGGCATAAGTTGGACTCTTTGACAGGAGTTTGCAAGCCAAAGAGCTGCACCAGGCTCTAGTTGCCTTTTTTGACATGTTCTTTTGTGGCTGAATGGCTTTCCTAATGCCAACCACTCTACAGAGGGTACTGGGTGCTTTTTTACATGGCACCGGCTCTGCCATGGACGCTTTTTTTATGTGGTAGCAGCATGGTTGCTTTTTACAAGGTACTGGCATGACTGCTCTTTGTGATACTGGCACAGATGCTTTTTATATGATGCCAGCACATTATGAATAAATAACCATATATATATAGACTCACAACTACATTTATCGAGCTAGCTTCACTGATACTTGACACCACAAAGGATTATTAAGTAATGTGTGATGAGGATCAAATTGATTTTATTACTTTTACATTTCATTGGGATTTGGAAGGAGTGGTAAGTGAGCTTTGCTCAAATTTGTTGGTGGTGTTGGCAGTTGATCTTTTGATCAAATTAAGGACACTATGTCATATGAGTTTATCAAATTACTGTTACTATGTGTAGGTTGTAACTTGTGACAGATGTATCACCATGTTTTAGTGAAGGGATAAGATTTGAACTTAGAATGCACAAGGCTGAAACAGATACCACAAAGTATCCTATCAAATGCTCTGACAGTTTTGCCTATTCATAAACACTATATCAGCTATAAAGACATAAACAGCAGTTGGCTTGGTCTTCATTTGAACCTGCTGAAAAGGCTATTGTAGGCTAATTTCCCAGCTTAAATACATATTGCTCCAGAATAGTTATGGAGGGAAATGTTTTTGATCCTAAATCTGCTCACTTGTGGCTGACCTAGTAAGAAGGTAAAGTTACTTTTGCAAGTAATGCCAACTCATATGGGCCAGTTTCCTGATTTCCATGGCATATAAATTCCCCACTTGGATAGGACGCCAGTATGTCTCAGGATTACCATAAAAATCCATGTAATTTACGCACTGTTTTCACATAAATAAAAATAAACTTTAGTGGGTGAGTAAATTACAGGAGTAGATTGTTTCCAAAATATTTTTTGAATTTTTTTTTTTTTTGTTGAAAAAGACATACAAAACATAAACATTCATATCGGAGGTTGACTCATTTAATGTCAGAATAGGTTTTTACAGAACAAAATAATGTCTTAAATATAATGAAGTTGACTTTTATTTATGCTGGATGGTATAATGCTTACTTTTTCTGTATAAATTTACTAAAACCATTAAATGGTTAACTACTTTTTGAAGCCTGACGTTTATACTGGCAAACACAGTCTGGGCCATATTTTACATTGCTTGGCGTTTCTACCTATCGCACATATTTAATTTCTCCTTTGCAGTACACGATTCATAAGTTCTGCCCATACTGACAATAATGGTAATGACAAATTTTTAAGTTTGCTTGACATTTTATAAGTGAGAAAGGGATTAAAATTCCAATACTCCATATCAAAGGTTCCAACAAGAATAGGCAGAAAAGAATAGCACCATTTGAGCATAATCGTTACCAGCGTCGCCTTCCTGGTACTTGTGCCGGTGGCACGTGAAAAGGCATTCGAGCGAGGTCGTTGCCAGTGCCGCCAGGCTGGCTCTGGTGCAGGTGGCACATAAAATACACCATTTTGAGCGTGGCTGTTGCCAGTACCGCCTGACTGGCCTTTGTGCCGGTGGCAAGTAAAAGCACCCACTACACTCTCGGAGTAGTTGGCATTAGGAAGGGCATCCAGCTGTAGAAACTCTGCCAAATCAGATTGGAGCCTGGCAAGGCCATCTGGTTTGCCAGTCCTCAGTCAAATTGTCCAACCCATGCTAGCATGGAAAGCGGACGTTAAATGATGATAATGATGATGATGATTATAATCAGCTTGATCAGTCACCTTCCTCTGTCAGTTGAGTAAAGTGTCATCCAAGCTGATGTTTATTGGTAATTAAACTTAATTTGCAACACCTGTATGTATTTATCAGCTTCGTTTTTGTTGGTAATTCTCATCAACAACTTTTCCTGTGATTGTGATTTGAGAAGACATACAGCAGTATGCTAAAAGATCGGACATAATCTCTTGCAGGCAAGAAATGTAAAATAAAGTTTATTAATGACAACACAAACACTTTGTAATTTAATAGCTTTCAATGTGATACCTGTTAAACAGAAGTCATTTTTATTTCATGAAAGTTTAATAAAATCTAATCAGAAGTAAGTGAAATTATGCTAAACACAGCTAAATTGAAAACCTTTTCCCCCTAGCTATATCAACAATTCTGAAAACTTTTAGGTGCAAATTTTACATGAGTAGAATCTTTTTTTAACAAATTTTATCCTGAAAATCACCAGGTGTGCAAATTACATGGGATTTTTCGGTACTTATTTTTGTTAGCTGAGTGGACTGGAGCAACATGAAATGAAGTGTTTTTCTCAAGAACACAATGCGCCACCTAATCCAGGAAACAAAATCACAATCTTACGATCATGAGTCCAACACCCTAACCACTAAGCCATGCACTGCCACTACAAGGCTGACCTCGGGTTAAACAGCAACTCCACCCAATCTGTAATGGCTTAAGGCGCAGTGGAAATTGGTATGACATTCCAAAAATTCTCTGTGTGAGTCAGATACAAACATAAAACTGAAATGAACTTGAACATAAATGTTTGACATTATAGTGAAACTTAATCTATTAACTTTATATATTTATGCATTCATAAGTATACAATATTTGTACTTTAGTAAATAATGGATATTTTAGAATCATGCACAATCATGACTGTGTAGTTAAGAAGGTAGGCACAAGCATGGCTGTGTGGTTAAAAAGCTCGCTTCACTACCACATAGTTTCGGGTTCAGTCCCACTGTGTGGCACCTTGGGCAGGTGTCTTCTACTATGATCCCAGATTAATCAATGCCTTGTAAGTAAATTTGATACATGGAAACTGTATGGAAGCTCATCATATATATATATATATATATATATATATATATATATATATATTTAAAATGGGGAATGCCGGTTTATAGGATTACTGTCCTTCTCCATTTTTAATATATACTGCTCTATATCTTAGAGTGTGCTTCTTCTTTCAGATTTATGCTTTCACAGGCAATATATATGTATATGTAAATGTGTGCATGTCTTTGTGCTTGTGTTTGCCCTCACCTTCTACTTGACAAATAATGTTGTTTTCATTATGTCCCTGTAACTGAATGGTTCAGCAAAAAGACTGGGGGTAATTTGTTTGATCAAACCTGTCAAAATGGTGCCCCAGCATGGTCGTAGTCCAGTGACTGGAATTAGTAGAAGATAAAAGATAAACATCTCTAGGTTAGTTTGTATGGTGCCAAATTAGCAGAATTGTTACAGCGCAAGAGAAAATTCTTTGCAGTGCTCTTCATGTTCAAATACTGCTGAGATTAGCTTTGCCTTCCATCTTTTTGGGGTTAATAAATTAAAGTACCTATCCAAGACAGTGTGTTGACTGAATTATAAGAGCTTAATGATGATAATAGTTTCAAATTTAACCAACTTTAGGAGGTGAGGGAAATTGATTACATTAACCTCTGTATTTGTCCAGTACTTTCTTTTATCAACCCCAAAAAGATGTGTGTGTCTGCATGCATATATAGGAGTGCATCCATGTTTTGAGACTTGCATAATGGGGGAAAATTGTATGTGGTTTTTGGAGTGTGTATATGTGTGTCGAGGTGTACAAGTGCAGAAGTATAGTGGCATAAATTCGTAGGAATGTGAGGTTTTGGTGTGTGCATTTAACTGTATGTGAAGAGAGAAGAATGAGAAGAAAAACTGGAGAAAGAATAATTGCAACAGTGATACAAAAAAGTAGTTTTGTTGTGTGAGAGAAGAAAACTAGTGAGGCACATGGAGAGGTGTAAAGAATATAAAGAGAAGGAAGAAAAATGGAAAAAAATGAACTTGAGAAATGAAAAAGAGAGGAAAGTTGCAAGCGCAGGAAAAGGAGGAAAGTAAGAGCAAAATAATAAAAATATTGGTGAAATATTAATTACAACACTGATATAACAAACAAATTTTAAGTTCTGTGAGGGAAGATAATTAGGACTTTTCCCCAGTATTTTATTCGATAATACGCTGATGAAAAGTCTAGGGTGGTTATACAACTGGTACAAAGTCTATAGAAGGAATGTCCACAGTGTGGGGAGGCAGCAAATATCTGAGCATTTATAGTAGTAGAAACATTTGTGATGGAAGAGAGGAAAAAATAGAAAAAATTCTTTTAAAATTACTTAACTGGTGGAAAGTCCTGAGAATCAAAAGAAGAAGGAAAATTGGAAAAAAAATCAGTTGAAGAGAGTTGAGTTAGAAAGTGTAGTAACATAGGGGAGTATGGTAGAATTACATGGTAGAACAGGAAGTCTCTTTAGAGAGAAGAGTAGAGTGTGTGTGTGTGTGTGTTTCCTCAGCTGTTGACATTCGATGGGTTTGCTTTCCATTTCTTGGGCAAAATGATGATATAATGTTTACATTTTTTTGTTGGCATTATAATCATTAAAATAAAAATGTCCTTTGCATGGGAAACCAGAAGGGGATAACAACAGGAAAAACATCTAGTTGTAAAATGTTGTCTCATGCAGTACCTCTCTAACCCATGCTAGGACAGACAATACAGATGTTAAATGAATGAACATAAGAATTCAATCTACCTAATAAATCATAATCAAGTAGATCACTTTATACACACATCATTTAATGAGTTTCTTTTTATAGACATATGCTATAGTCCTTCTATATGACACAACCAGCCCAGGAACTAAGTTCCTGTTGTTGAATTTCAACATGCTCTTAAGAGCTTTTTCTTCTTTTCTTTTTGTGTGCATTATAGAAGTTGAGAAGAAAATAATATGGCCTAGGAATTCACAAGTATGCATTAAATCTACTTCTGCTCCATTAAGCACATTTTAAAAACTCTACCTTCACTATCTCTTAAACTTTGTTTTGTAGAAAACCTTAAACTTACTACTTTTTTTATGATTTACTATTACTCTGTATTTTTTTCCCCTCCAATTTACATTACCTTCAATAATTTAATGTATTGGCATGAATCTTTAGAATATACCAAGTTTATAAATATTGTGGAATGAGAAATATCATAGATGAGAAATAAAATGTATATCAAGAATTTCGTTCTTAATCTATATTCATTTAAGACACTCTTACTCTTCTTCATCTTCATCACCATCATCATCATCGTCAATGTCGTCGTTGTCGCTGTGTCATCATCATCATCCTTTTCATCGTCATTATCATCATCATTGTCATCAATACCATCACCATCACCACTATCACCACCACCATCACCACTATCACCACCACCATTAATGTCATAATTTTTACAACTACTTTTCATGCTTGTATGAGTTAGATGGATTGTCAGGGTCACAGTCAGTTGTCTGGAGTTGATGCTCATCTTGACAAGTTGGCAGACCACATCTCATTTGTAAGTCTTACTCTTTTGGCATGTTTTTTCTGCTACTGAATACCTTCCCACAATCGGTCATTATGTACTGAGCATATTTTATCATGGCACCATCAGTAGAGAAGTTGTCACATCCTCAGCAAAACTTAAAGGTTCTCTCACCCCTATGCTGTTACCACTCATTCCCTAAGCACTTTAGAGAGTGTTCTGGGTGCATTTTATTGTGGCACAAGCACAAGTGAGGTTGCCTTGTTATCTGTAAGACTAAAGAGTACTCTCTACTCTTCAGTATGTTCTTTCGTTTTAGGCACTGAAGTATGGTATTATATGTTGTAATAGATGAAATCTTAATGATAACAGAAAATACCATTAATATTGAGTTTTGTTCTTTGAAAAACACACCCAGGTTTTTGTCTCAGTCAAATTTGTACACGCACCAAGAATTTTAAATGCAAGAGAACTTGACTGTATTATTTTACTTATTACCCCATGAAGGGTTTACTGTTCTAGAATATTATTACATTTAATAATGTCAAAAACATTTTCATTTTCCAATATTTTCTAGGTATTATTTAAGTAGGATTTTTGTTCCATTCAGTTATTAATGTATTTAACATTTACAATAAGACAACCATGAAGACATTTTCATCGAAAATAATTATTTAATCAGTTCATTATTAATAATCAACGATTCCTTCAGCCTTATAAATCCACAGAATTACTTATCCTCAAAATGCCCAGTATCTACAATAGAGCACAAATTTCTCATTATTCCTACACAAGGCAGCTAGTGAAATCCATAGTTATTTTAATGAAAACCAATTTCTCTCAGCATTCATTCTAAATTACAACCTGATATTTTCAACTATTCACGGTCTTTTTCTCAGATCCGTAATCATGTATTCATCACTAATTCATATTTTTTTCTTTCACATGTTATCTCTTAGAATTTCAGAGACAATCTAAAAATAATCTCAGGCTCTGTTGGTATTAGGCATTTACCAGAAGAGGTAATTTTCATCAAGCTGTTTGACATTCTACTTTCATATATTTCTTGTCTCTTTGATTATGATTTGATTGTGGCTGGCTGAAATCCCCACTAAACCACACTTTGAAATTTGTCCATGCCTTTTGTAAGATATAATAATTCATGCATCGTTATACTTGCTCCATCTCTATTTTGCATTGCTGCTTCAAAGCTATGATAATAAGCTTACTATCAATGCATCTGTAGCAGCTGTGCAGGCATTATCTTAAGAGTAAAACTATCTTTATCTAACTGACCTCAGGCAAATAGTTCTCTTTGTCTCTCAGATTCTCTATCCCTATTGCTTTTCGAGGTATTACTCTATCTCTGTGTCTCTCTCTCTTTACCTTCTATTTCTAGCACTTTCCTACTGGTAACAGCTGCATATAGTACTCCTTAATCAAGAAAATCTTTATTTATTGTAGCAACTTATTCCTTTCCTCTGAAAATCAGATATGTTTCAGAATTTACAATCATCATCATCATCATCGTCATCAT
The DNA here is from genome assembly GCF_001194135.2 of Octopus bimaculoides. Lineage (NCBI taxonomy): Eukaryota > Metazoa > Mollusca > Cephalopoda > Octopoda > Octopodidae > Octopus > Octopus bimaculoides. The sequence goes on along the minus strand of NC_068994.1, from coordinate 38,217,654 downwards.
CGTCATCGTCATCATCATTACTATTCGATTTACATCTAGCTAATCAGGATGCATTCAATAAAAGTTTCTAAAAATCTAACTCCCAAGCATCACTTATTGATTTATTCCCATCTATGAATGCTGTTTCTAAAACTCAACTTTCTTAAGATATCAACAAAAATATTGGTTGCAATGGTTTTAGCTGCCTTACTTTCTTAATAATTATTATTCAAGTGTGAATTCACATAACCTTTTCAGAACTCAACCACATTTGACCAAATACTAAGTTAGTTGTGATATTTTCATTGCATTTTTTTTTTCTTTCCTATTCAAATTAACTTCTTGAATATTATTTATAAAAAATGTATATAACATTTCACAAACAATTCAAACTCATTACAAAAAGAAATTCAAATCTTTTATGCTATTTGTAAACAAAAGTTAATGTATTAAAAAGTTAATCAATGAGTGAAAGGTATTTTAGTGTAATCTCATTCAAACTGTCAGATCTTTGGCTATTAAGAGCAACATAATTTCAATGAAACACACATTGATATTAATCTTGTAGAATTTTCATTTACTTATTTTTTGAAATAATTCATTTTTTTTTTATTGTTTAGCTAAAGGAAATGGTCAGTGTCTATGACACTTAGAGGGCCTATAATAATCCTTTCTATTTTAATCTCAAGGCCTGAAATTTTGAGGAAGGTGAGTAGTGAATTATATTGACCCCAGTACTTGACCAGTACTTATTTTGTTGACCCTGAAAGGACGATAGGCACAATCACACTCAGTGGAATTTAAACTTAGAATGTAAAGATAGATGAAATAGCGCTAAGCACTTTGTCCAGTGTGCTAATGATTCTACCAGCTTGCCATCTATAATAACAGGAATAGGAAGTGAGGAAGTTATTCTTAACTGGACACTTAGCTTGAATTCTTCAAGAGAGAGGAAGGTCACCAACTGCTAGGTACTAGAGTTAAACTTAAATGATCTCTCTGATAAATTTTTAGAGTTTACATTTTTGAAATTTCACTCACATAGTTTTTTTATCTGTTTGTGGCTATGGTAGCAGATACTCATCTAATTTGCCAAGTGTGGGATAGAGTCCAAAATCACATGTTTGTTGGGTGAATGGAACTGAACCTGGAAACATGTAGTTGGGAAGCAAGCTCCTTATCACACAGCCGCATCTACACCTATATATAGAGAGATGACTATACTATGGCCTTTACCTTACTTGTAAATCTAAAGACAATTATATTATAATGTTTGCCTTACATTGATTAGATTGACCCCAGTACGTAACTGGTACTTAATTGCACACCCTAAGCTTGGAAGTGAGCAGGGAAGGGAAGAGAGTAAATGACAGAGTAGTTATGGGAGGAGTTATACAAATGGGAAATTTGTTTCATTTAATTTTATTTTGTAATCATCCTTTTCTATAAAAACCAAGTAATTTGATAAAAGTTAAATTGTAATGATTTTAGGTATGCCTTATTGCTTGATATTCCCCATGGTGTTCAAAGTGTACTTCCAAAGTTACCCACAATATGACAGGTAATATAATAGTCTTTAAAATATTTGTTTCAAATTTTAGCACAAGGCCAGCAAGTTCAGGAGGAGCGGATAAGTCAATTACATTGACCCCAGTGTTCAACTGGTACTTACTTCATGGACTCTCTGAAAGGACGAAAAGCGAAATCAACTTTGGTGGAAGTGGAACTCAGATTCTAAAGGCAGAGAAAATGCTGTTAAGCATTTTGCCCAGCATACTAATGATTCTGCCAGCTCGCTGCCTTTAAGGCATTGGTACTGCCCAGAAATCACATTTTCAAAATTTTACTTTCCCCCGTCCCCACCGCAATTTCTTAATTTGTAACTTTTTTTTAATTTCTTTTTTTTTTAAATCCATGTAGGAAAATACAGAGGTTATGAATCTTGGAAATATATGTTTTTTTAAAGTTGAATTTTTCTGAAAGAAACACTCAATGTCCCTTCCCCCATCTCACCTACCCATCACCTACCTGTTTTCAAAAAGCTAAAACCTCCCAATGTCTCACTTTCATCTGATGTATCACACATGCATAGAATTGTAGTGAAATAGCAGACGTAAAAAATACCAGACCACCACCAGAAAACAAGACGTGCTAGAAACAACAGGTAAATGACAAAGTAAAACATTGAGAGTTTGTATCTGTTTGAAAATGGGGAGGTGATGGGTGGATGTTTGGGAAGGAGATTTAGTGTTTAAGAAAAAAAGGAAGAAAATTCTTTAAAAATTTGCACTCTCTGTTTTTTGTTCTCTCCATGGATTGCCAAGAAAAAGATTTGGAAAAAAGTAAAAAAAAAAAAAAAAAAATGAAGAAATTGGGGTGGGGAGGGAGAAAATTAAAATATTGAGAATGTGTTTTTTGGGCGAAATCCTAATCTCCTGTATAGAAAACATAGGTATTGGAAGAAATTTAGGAAAAAATAGGTGGAGGACACACAAATATCACCTCAAAATTGCTAGAAACAATAGGTAAAGGACAGGATTTCTGAGAAAACTTCCTTTCAAGTTTATATTGAAGTTCAGGTTTTTAAATAGACTCATCACAAACATGAATTACAGAATAAAAAAGGTAATTTCAATTGGATTTGAGCAGTAATTTTGTGTGTGCACACAACAGGAAATAACATAATTCATACATAAGTTTTACCTAGAGTGCGTGTATGTGTGCCAAAGAAAGTTATTTTATGACATTCTTTTGTGTGAAGCAGCAAAGTTGTTAACTCGACCATATGGAATCATATAATTGTTTGTTAATTTCCGTAAAAATTTTTTATTTCTTTATGCTTTGAAGGGAGTAGAAATTTAAAGAGAGGAGAGAGAGAGAGAGAGTGTGTGTGTGTGTGTGTGTGTGTGTGTGTGTGTGTGTGTGTGTTTGTATGTCTGTGTTTCTCCCCCTACCATCGCTTGACAACCGATGCTGGTGTGTTTATGTCCCTGTAACTTAGCAGTTCGGCAAAAGAGACCAATAGCATAAGTACTAGGCTTACAAAGAATGAGTCCTGGAGTCGATTTGTTTAACTAAAGGCAGTGCTCCAGCTTCGCCACAATCAAATGACTAAAACAAATAAAAGAATAAAAGAATAATTTTTAGCTTAATTGTATTTCTTTGCTGTGACATTTCAGCCCTAAATTCGGTGGCGTGATGGAAATAAAGAATTCTCTTCATATCCAGCCATTTCAGTCTTAAACCTTATTATTCTTCTGCTTTTATCACTCATTATATTTGTTTTAACAGCCAGAAATGTGTAATATCTTAGAATTAGGAAGCCAGAGACACACATTTTAGCTTTAGTCTTAATCCCTATCATTTTTCCTCTCTCAACACTAACATTTATTACAGCTGCTGCCGATAATTATAATAATAATAATAATAATAATAATAATAATAATAATAATGACGATGATGATGAAGATGAAGGTGAAAATGGTGATGATGGTTATAATGATGATGTTAAAGCAATGAGTAATAAGAAATGGTATTGATTTAAATAATTAAGGGGATTAACTCTGCAACTATTCCCTGATTATCCTGAGGATTTTAGCATTTCTGAAACTGTATTAAAACCCTTTTAGTGTTCTTGCTGAAAGCTAATAAATAATTTTCGTATTCATCTCTTATTGACAACAACTTGGGTATTTATGTTTGAAGTGCAAATCTCCCTATTAGATCTCATTAATTGTTTGTCTTGATTACTGATTAAGAATGAAAGGAATCTAATTCCTCACCCTACACAAGTTTTAGGTAACTATCTGGTTGTTATGAAATACCACTATTCTCCCACTTCCACCAATACTTTCCTGCTACTGGATTCCAGAAGACTGTCAAATGGCAGAATTGTTAGAACATCAAACAAATGCGTTGCTGTAATTGTTCTGGCTTTTCTAACTCTTTGCATTCTGAGTTCAAATCCCACCAAAACCAATATCAAATTTGAACTTCATCCTTTTGGGATCAATCAATAAAGTACCAGTCAAGTACTGGGGTGATTAACACACACACACACACACACACACACACACACACACACACACACACACACACACA
>NC_068994.1:38207237-38213564 GCF_001194135.2 Octopus bimaculoides | reverse complement strand
CACACGCACACACTCTCTCTCTCTCTCTCTCTTTCTCTCTCTCTCTCCCTGAATGCGCAACATTATGCTGTGAGAAGATCATGCTGGGTTTCTTCCTCTTTCCAAGAAATGGAGTAGGTTTGAGCTTGGGACTAGTAAACACTTTGCATCCAGCACATAACAAAAGCTATCCAAAGCAACCATAGAACATGGTAGGCATGGCTGGATCAATGTCCTGTATGGCACAGAGTGATTAAAAGCAAGAGAATTAGTTTTTAAGATAATCTTAATTTAGAATGCTGTTCAGTTTTCTATGCTTGTAATCTAACTTTGAATTATATATGAAGCTGAAGGTGTTTTATGTTGCAATACAGATGTATTATAAAAGTGGGTGAGCTGGCAGAATCGTTTGCATTCTGGGTAAAATGTTTAGTGACATTTCGTCCATCTTTGTTCTGAGTTCAAATTCCATCGAGGTCGACTTTGACTTTTATCCTTTTTGGAATTGATAAAGTAAGTACCAGTTGAACACTGGGGCTGATATAATCAACTTACTCCATTTCCTTGAACTTGCTGGACCTGTGCCAAAATTTGAAACCAATAATTGTGTCTCCCAATGGTGGAATCAATGGGATACTGGTGAAGTGAGCAACCAATAATATTAATATTAACATGTGTACAAGAGGTTTATGACATTTAGCTTACTAAAGCCAAGTTCATTTACATCTATGTAGTGCTACAGTGTAGTATATTGTGAATATTGTAGATATTGAAATTAAATGATTCCTTGATTTACAATTCAATCTTGCTTGTAGGAAAAGTTACACATGAAACAATATTTTTTCTTCCCATCCAAGAAAATATTTGTTTTCCATGTATTAACGCAAGAAACAGGTTATCTAACTCTGTGAAATGAGAGAATACAGAATAGAGGTACTTTGGTTGGTTTCAGTGGTCTAATTTAAATTAATGTAATCATAGCTAAGTTTTTCAGACACTGGTCCCTCTATGTTAGTTACCAAATATATTTCAAACACTGTTTCTGATACAGAATTTATAAATTTCAGAAGTTTAAAAATCCCTTCTACAAAACGTCTTGTGCTCTTCATTAAAAGAGACATGACGACTGAGTAAAAAAAAATGTAACATTTTTGAATGCTAATTCTTGAAATGTTGGGGGCCAAGGCTGTCTTAGCAGCATTTTAGGCCTCTAGGCAAATCAGTGTACTGGACTTTATAGTATTTATTTATTGACAGCAAGCCATAGCACACACACAGATCAGAATTAGACCTTGGCAACTACCCTGCATGCCCACACTTTAAGATAGCACTGGTGGAGGCCTAATATTTGTAGCAAGTTTAAAGGCTTTAATTATGTTGTTGATGATAAGAAAGAATGACATACAATACTATTTCCTTAATATGTTCTTTAATTTGACTTAAACATCACAGCCAAAGCCATGCTAGAACACCACAATCAATATATCATATATGTAGTGACTGAATTTTTGTGTTCATATTTAAGGATGTTCTTAAGGTTTCTGTTTATGAAAGTAGTGTATATCTAGCATGAAAAGTTTGTGTTGCAAGTATTTGAGGCTTACATACAGAACCCATTAACTCCTCATACTTCACTTTATACTTATATTCACACCCTTTATATTTCTTCACACAAAAGTGTGTATTATTAAAAGTTATTACAAACAAGTCCTTAACATATTAGTTATTACAAGCAAGTCCTTAACATATTAATAAACCTTGGAGTTAACAGAATGGCATTCAGAGCTCCAATAGCACACACTATAAAACAAAAGTCATTCACTTTCAAGTTTTCTACATAAAAAACAAAAGACAAATGAAGGATAGAAGGCGAAAAAGCAGTGAATTGGCAGGCTTGTCAGAGTTTCATATAGAACGGGTTGCAGTATTTATTCTGACTTTCTATGGTCTGAGTTCAAATTCTTCCAAGGTCATCTTTGTTTTTTGTTATTTTAGGAATCAATAATTAGGGTAGCAGTCAAGTATTGAGGTATTGATCCTCCTCTTTCTCACTTTCTATCAGAGTCTGTTATGCCACAAAATATGTCTGTGACTTGTTAGAACTAGAGGTCCTGTCTTGTAAAACCACTCAAAGTAACTCCAAGTCAAATTAAATCTCCAAGATATAAGCCAAATATTATTCATCTTCTTTTAAGAAGCTGAGCATGATGCCATGGTTATCAACTACGAGATATAGTTGTTTTTATCACTTTTTGTTTTTAACAAGTATTTTTTAATGAAATTGTGCAAGATGATATAAATCTTAAAATCAAATAATAAAAAAAGCCAAATAAAATTTATGCATGTGCTCTTTGCTCCTTAAATTAAATATTATCAAATAATTTCATAACTGTAAAGAAAATTCAAATAGCATTGAAATACCCATGAAATTTGACACCTTTCTACACTAGTTTATAAAAAATGAAAATGAAAAATGCTCAATGGCCATGCTTGCTAAAGAAGAATTGATTATTAAATGAAAATGACAGAATAAAAATATTTAATAAATGTAAATGAATAACAGTTCTCCTTTATCGGGGGAATGTTATAATTTTAATATATAAAATTTAAAGTGTAAATATTTTCATAAAAAATTTAAATGTTGTAATAACTAGTTAAATTATGTTGTAGCAGAAAAAAAAAGCTCATTAATGTAATAATAGAAAATTTATGTTCATTTTAAATTACTTCAAATTATTTCTAAGAATTATGAAATATAACATGGGAATTAATTACCTTAGGCAAAGTGTAAAACAAAAATCGATTTTTGCCCAATTACAGTCGCTCATTCTTTTCACTCTCTTTTTCCCCCTCATTGTTTCTCTCTCTAAATATATATGCCTGCAGACACATACATACATACATACAAATATATATATATATATATATATATATATATATATAAACACATCGAGTGAGAGAGAGAGTGGAGGAGAAAGAAAGAGGGAAAGAAATCATAATATCAGCCTAAAAGCAAAACGAGAGTTGCATAAGAGTTAAAACAAACAACTTGTTATGAAGCCTAGGTTTTGAGAATAATTTTGTTCAAATCAAAATGCTCTTGTATATTGTTTTAATACTGACAATTTTTGTTAGTTACCACAAGTTTAGTTGCATTAAATAATTAATATCGCTGCAAATATATCCTCCTCCGCCTCCTCCTCATCATCATCATCGTCGTCATCATTTTAATGCCCATTTTTTCATATATGCATGGGTAGGACAGAGTTTGCTGAGGCAGATTTTCTACAGCTGGACACCCTTCCTGCTGCAAACCTTAACTGTTTCTAAACAAGTTAATATTTTCCCATAATTAGACATGTTTTTCACAGAAGATTGTAAATGAATAACTTTGCAACTAGACCTCATCTATTTTCAAGTAAGGTAACATTTCCCCATGACCAGACATGTTTTTTTGCAGAAAACTGGAAATGAACACGACTTGCATAATGGTAACACATGAATGCAACTATCACAAAGTACCAAAGCAAGGAAGCAGTAACACACATGCAAGCATACATACACATACACGCAGATGTATCTGCACACACACGCACAGATATCATCATGTTGGACCATTAATCCCTACATTTTCTCTTTGTTTTTTTTTTCCCTCTTAATCCTTTCTGTCGAAGAGTATAGGTTTGAAACGTGAAAGATTTTCTATTCTTCTCGAGCATTAAACTAATGCACCTGTTTGATGTTCCTACACCTGTCTTTATATTTTGTTTTCTGTAAATTTGAACTACATATATATATATATATACATACTTATGCATATATGTATATATATATATATATACATATGCATATATAAATATACATATGCATATATATATACACATATATACAACAAGCTTCTTTCATTTTCCGTCTACCAAATCCACTCACAATACTTTGGATGTCCAAGACTATAGAAGACACCTTCCCAAGTACCATGGCAGTGGGATGGAACCTGGTTGGGAAGCAAACTTCTTACCACACAGCCATACGCGTGCCTTGGATCTTTTTGGGTTTGATGTACCAGATTTGAATTATGGGAACATTCCTACACAGGTGTAGTTTTTCATGCTACTTATGAAAATATTAATCATTTCTTGGAGAATTAAATAATAAAAAACTTACAACTTTAAACATTTAAAGTTTTTTGATTTTCAGCCAATCAGATATAGCCAGTAGACAGAAGTCAGAATTGCTATTTGTTCTCTTAGCAAAAGACCTTCATATGAGTGTTATGTTCCTTAAATCACTGTCTATTACTAAAACTACTTCTACAACAATCTGGTGGCTATGGTGATAATTTAAATGTTGTAGTAGTATTAGTGTTGAGTATAATATTATATTGTCACTATCACCATGACTACAACTCTTACCTCTACCACAACAATAAACATAGCATCAATATTGTACTACAATACTGATGTAGTAGTGGAGGTTGTAGTGGTTGCTCTGGTCATCTTAGCACCGGTGGTGGTAGTGGTGGTGTTGATAGTGGTGGTATTGAATGTTGTTGCTGTGGCTGTTATTGTCCCTATTGTAGTGGTGGTAGCAACTGCATTGGTTGAGGCAGAGAGGCACAAATGTTATGTCTTTGGTCAGGTATGTATGGCATTTAAAAGAAGAAAGTATGCCATACATAATTAAATAGAAACTCCTGGAACAACCTGGGCCATACTTTGATGAGAGCAGATGATGTAGACTTTGCTTGGCCAAGAGAGCAAAGATCCTGAAGAACATGGTTGACTCAAGGGCCTTCTTAAACTCCAAAAGTGAAATGTTTAATCAGTGCTCTCATCAGAGGAAATTCGTGTTGAAAGTATGGAATCCTTGGCGTGCAAGTGCTGACCAGTTTTGGATGCACTTGGAGATGGTCAACGGGGGATAACTCCATCTTGCCCAGAAGTGATATTGCTCAGTAGAATTTCATTTCAGGGTTTCCTCACAATGCTAGAATTTTGTTTCAGAGTTTTTCACAATCCCGACTGACTAAGACTATTTTCCTACGTCCAGTTGTAGAGAGGTTACGTTCCTCCAGCCAGTGTGTTTGATGAGTCCCCTATACTGCTAAGAACTTTATAGGTGTGAAACCAAGGGTAACTCCCAAGAACTATATTAATTATTACTGCTCTAAAGTTTTAGAGTGTGCTTCTTTTCTGACTTATGAACTACTGACTGATATATATTTAGAGATAGATAGATAGATAGATCGATAGATAGATAGATAGATAGATAGATATGTACATACACAAACAGGTGCCTATTGTTCCTGTATATATGCATGTAGGTTTGTATTGTAGCTTGCTTAATTTCTTGAATTGGTTATGAAAGTGTTTATTTTTTACTTTATATATATGTTTGTTTGTGTGTGTATATATATGTGTGTGTGTGTGCATATATATATATATATATATATATATATATATATATATATATATATATATATACACACACATACAGACACACATATATACATATGTGTGTATATATAAACATTCATACATGCATATGCATACACACACACAGAAATATGTAGATATGAATGTATACAAACACAAATATATATAAACCAATGATAAAGTGAGATTCTATTTTAAATTGTCTTAAAGACAAATGTTATTGCTTTTTGCTTAGCAAAAGATTTATTAGGTATATTTTTGTAACATGAAGAAATCTTTTCCCTTCATTTATTTATTTTTGCTGGCCATTGCATTAAAAAATTGCTATTTATGTCAACCTTTCTAGAACTATTTTCCATTCTATTTCATTGATTTACCATGAAGGTTTTAGAGAATCTAGGTAGTTTATCATTTTATATTGGCAAATTTCAAAATGCCTGACTGAAGTATATATATATCTACAGGGTGTCCACAAGGTCTGGGTACATGGAGTAAATAAAATCATAACAAAAACAATTAAATATAAGAAATAATAATTTCTTAAAGTATGTGTTAATCCCATGTACTCAGACTTTGTGAACACCCTGTATATGTACTGTTCAAATATAGTTTACGTCGTTGTTGTCTAATCTAACCCTAACTCAGCCCTGACCAAGCAGATCGATGATCAAAAGAATTCTACATGTGATTGCTTCATTTATTTTTCTAAATATTAATTTGGACAAAATGACTTATACAATGTTTATCTCTAATCTTTTACTTGTTTCAGTCATTAGACTGTGGCCATGCTGGAGCACTGCCTTGAAGAATTTTAGATGAACGAATCAACTCCAATGTTTATTTACTTTTCAGACCTGGTACTGATTCTTTTGATCTTTTTTCCAAACGTCTCAGTCACAGAGACATGAACACA
>NC_068994.1:38196753-38207044 GCF_001194135.2 Octopus bimaculoides | reverse complement strand
CTTCGTGGGATTTTTGAGCGAGATCGTTGCCAGTGCCCCTGGACTGGCTTTTGTGCGGGTGACACATGAAATGCACCATTTTGAGCATGGCCATTGCCAGTACCGCCTGACTGGCCTTCGTGCGGGTGACACGTAAAAGCACCCACTACACTCTCTGAGTGGTTGGCGTTAGGAAGGGCATCCAGCTGTAGAAACTCTGCCAAATCAGATTGGAGCCTGGTGTAGCCATCTGGTTTCACCAGTCCTCAATCAAATCGTCCAACCCATGCTAGCATGGAAAGCGGATGTTAAACGATGATGATGATAAACGATGATGACACACACACACACACATATATATATATATATAAATAAGCAATTATGGGGTTAAACAAATTAGGCATATCAATTAAATCTACCAACATTATTATGGATTGCAGAGCACCCAGAAACAGCTGTTGGACTTATAATACCTTTCTTCCACACCTTTAATTTTCTCTGTTGTTTGTTTGTATACTCTGTGTAAGTTGGATCTATTTTCATATAAATATCTATATATTTAATCATCACCATCATAATCGTTTAATGTCTGCCTTCCATGCTGTCATGGGTGGGATAGTTTGACAGGAGCCAGCCAGGTAGAAGTCTGCACCAGACTTCTGTGACTGTTTTGGCAAGACTTTTTACAGCTGGATGCCCTTCCTAACAGCAACCACTCAGCAGAGTGGACTTAGTGCTTTTTATGTGGCACAAGCATAGGTGAGGTCAGTTTTGGCAAGGTATTTTTACAGACACCAACCACTTTACAGTGTGTACTGAATGCTTTAAGTGGCACCTGCACTGACAGGCTCACCAAGTAATCTGCAAGACAAGAATCTTTTGAGAGGGGAGGGGGCATTGGAGGAGATGATCTTGTGTTAGATGATGAAAGGTTATAGTGAGTCAGAGAGGCAGAAGCAGGTGCTGTAGAGGAGGTAAAAGGTTATCCAGTTGGGGTGGGGGGAGAGAGATCAGGAATGAAGACAGAACCAGGTGCACTGTCGCAAAGGAAATACATGGCTACCTATAGCAATGATACAGAGGAACAGGGCCATGAGAACCGGATTGGGGAGTGAGAGGTAGACATAATGAATGGAGGAGGAAATTTGAGGAAGAGAAGAGATGTAGAGATGTAGATTGGTTTATTGGGGTCAGGATGTGGGAAAAGTTTTCTTGTTACGTGTGGGTGCAATGGTACAGTGAAACAGGGCATGTGGGTGGAACACACAAATCAGGGGACTAGTGGAGAGCAATGATACAGTGGCACAGGGTCAAGAGGACAGTATTGGGGAGTGGAAGGTAAGTGTAGTGCATGAAGTGAAAATGTGAAGAAGAAAAGAGATGTAGAGACATAGTTTGGTTTGCTGTGGTAGAGTGTGTGAGTATTTTTCGATCTATGGTTGAACCATTTAAGAAAAAATTTTTTTTTTTTGTTCATTCCCTCACTTTCACCCCTTGCCAATGTGGTTAATAATGTAGTTCTTAGAACCGCCTTTACTTTCCAAGCTAATGGAGGTAGCTCACCAACTTCAGCCTCATGGAACCTAGCTTATATCTGGTTCCTAAAACCAATTTCCATTGTTAATTATACTACCCAATATATACTTCCATCAGTGGTATTGCTAGAGTGTGTATTATCTATTGTAGCCTTTGAGTTTGTCCCCTACCTTTCTGCTTGCAGGACAACCTATACAGCAAGTATGAGCAACCTTCGTTGAGATGCAGTCCCCATGAAACATGGCTCATCATCAGGTGGGGTGTACTACTAAAACAAATTCATGATAGTTTTGCATTAGGCATGACACTCAGAAAGTCCCACAGACTGCAGTTTGCTCATGACTGCTATACAGGCTTATACAGCAGACCCAAAATTACTGTCCTCATAAAAGCATTGCCCAGGGCAAATTATACCCATCTAGCTATACTATAAATATTCCATATCCTGAAGAATGTAGGAAGTGCTTCGAAGGAGATTTGACTGTCTTCTTTCTTTTATTTTTTCAGTTGCTGATCAACCAACAATTGGAGATTCAATTTCTAGTGGCTAAGTAATCCTTAATCAGAGGGTTTAAAAATGTTAGAACCAGTTAGTTGAGGATTTACATCAAGTAAAGGTAGCTGCCAATATATTATGAAGTCAACAACTACCTTCTTCAATTTCTAGACTAATTTCTCTGTTCCTGTTAGATATGACTCAAGTAAAATGATATTTTGAAAGAATAAAAATAAACAATTGCTTAGCCATGGAGATATCAATAATGTTTAAAGTGTTTGAATTCTAGTTTCATTTGTTCCTTTTTAACAGGAGATTTATCGAATAAATACTCCCCACACATACACACACACAAACACACTCACACACATATGCAAATTTATACATGCATACACTTACCTTCACAAATACACTTTATTCTACCCCCTTCTTTTTTTATGTATAAATCTTATAAATTATAAGGCAAAATATAATAAATAAATTTACATACAAAATCAATATATATATTTTATATCTCAAAGTATCAATTTGATTTTCCTCAATAGATCTTTTACAGATTATTTTCATTTTTTATATTTTTGTATTATATATTTATTACAACACTTTTTCACCCTGTCTTTCCTTCTCCTTCTCTCTCTCACCTTTTATCTATCTATCAATGTGTATTATATACATACATATACAAATGTGTGTGAGTGTGTGTATGTATATATATAATGGATATATGTGCATACATACATATATACATACACACATATATACAAACATACACATGTATATATGTATATACATATACATCTATAAATACGTGCATATATAATTTACATATACATTTGTGTATGTGTGTGTGTGCTATGTGAGTAAGTAGGAATTTTTATATATGCATGTGTGTCTACATTTGCATATATGTGTATTTACACACAGAGCTTTATATTTTAGTCATCTGAGTATTGATATCATTACAATATTGATCTAAAATTTAAACTGAAGATCAATCAAGCAGTGTAAAAAGAGATAAAAATTACAGAAAGTAAAAACAAAATAAAAAAGAAGAAAAATAAAACATTAAAAACTAGTGATAAAAAACAAAACAACATATGTATGAATAAGAAAAATTTCCTGGATGGAAAACATTTAGATCAAATCAAATCAAATAAACCTGGATAAAAATAACAACAATAACAACAGCAGCAGTAGCAACAACAACTTCAGTGTCAATAAGAACCACACCACCACCAATAACAACAAGAAGACAACAGTAATAATAAGTGTTTCTTTTTTTAGGCACAAGGCCAAGGATTTTGAGGGAAGGGGTACAATTAACTCCCTCTCCCTTTCTTCATTGATACTTTATTTTATTGACCCCAAAAGATGAAAGGTTGTGTTCGCCTCATCGTGAGTTGAATTCAAAATGTAATGAACCAAGAAAAAGATACTGCAAGGCATTTTTTTCTGATGCTTTACCATTAGTTGAGGAGGTTAAATGATTAAAGTCAACCCTAGTCCTAGACTGATACTTTATCATATTGAAAGGCAAAGTTGCCTTCAGCTTGTCAACTTTGGAGAGCTAATAACAAGCATAACTTTATTATTGCTACGTTGTTTTGAGTATTACTTTAAACTGCATCCAGTTATGAGGCTCTGGTTTAGACGTTCCAGACTTTGAGGAGTGTGGACCATCACTTAGCTATTATTGTTCCCAGGTCTACACTGTCAGGTTTAATTAGCATATCACAGAACTGCCTCCAAAAGAAGGTCACTGTCAGACACCCCCAACAGAGCATGGGTAGGTGAGGCTCTTCAGTTGTTCCTCTAATTTAAGATAACGCCATACAGATCTTGCTTTCTGATGGGGTCATGGTACTGGTTACACCAGGCCAATACAAGTTTGAAGGACAAGAGAGTGGTAGTGGTTCTGCACAGACCACACCCACTACAGTAATATCCATTATGCAGGTTGTTCAGCTAATGAGGACACCTGTGTCATGATTTGCTTTGTCGAAGTAATGTGAGAGTCCATGAATACCGTTATTGCAACAAGGGAGGTGGATGAGGGACATTAAAGGAATGGGTTACAAAAATGTGTAGCGGTTTACAACGAAAGCAAATGAAATGATTAAAAGATGATGTTGTCAGAATACTTGATATACATAAGAAAAGTCTTGGTAGGGAGGGCGCCGCATAGACTCAATCAAGGAACCTCACAGACACAACATTACCCTGACTATCTATGTAAATGCTCTCTCCTTGTATAACTTGCAGACATAAGATGCAGGCAGGCAGGCCCACTTGCATGGACCATTCTTGCTACTCTTAACTACCATTTAGCAAATTTACAGATCAACACTTTTCCCTTTCTACTTACACCTTCTCCTCCAAGTGAAACTTGAAGATGTTAGTGATGACTTGGCCAAAAAAAAAAAAAGAAAAGAAAACGAAAAATCAGTCCCCAGTTCTTTCAGTCATGGAATCTCTTAGCCACAGCCGCAAAATAGAAGAGAAGTGCCTACCTTTACTGGTAGGCAAAAGTTGATCCAGTCTGGTAATTTTTACTGAGAACTCCTCTGACAACTGATTCCATCCTCCTACACCACAATACATGCATGCAGAAGAGTTTCGTTGCTTTGTGTGTAACATGGACAAGCTTGGATGATAGTACTTCTATGCCTGTAAATCTGATCTCAAACAAGCAATATTCCCTGGTAGTACTACCAGGCTGACAACTCCGGGAAATAATCCAGAGACCCTTTAGTTGAAAATTCTCCCAAATATGGTAGTCATTTGATGTAGATCAATTCCTAAAACATCAAATAAAACTATTATTCTAAAAATTCTAAATATAAACAAAAGCTCTTATTATTTCTGTATTCAGCTCCAGCAGAGAAGGCATTTGTGAAATACAAAAAAGTAGTAAAAAAATAGTTTCTTTGTAAAAAAAAACACTAAGAGATATGTTGGAGAGTTTGTCTCTGTGTGTGTGTGTGTGTGTATATATATATATATATATATATATATATATATATATATATATACATACATAAGTATATATATATATATATATATACCTACACACACGCACATATATAAATATAATTTTATATATATATATATATATGATTTTATATATCTTATATACATATATATATGTATACATACACACTTGCATGCGCATGCACACACACACACACAAATTACATTGGAAATTTGATTAAAAAATAAATAAAACAATAAACCATTTGAAGATTTATAGGAGGAAGTCTGTTCAATTCTTTATTGGACTTCCTTCTCTCTTTTTCGTTTTTGTCTCACACCAATATCTTTCTCAATATTTATTTTCTTTAAAGCTTAAATGTCATGATGACTCAATAAATAAATTTTGATTCAATGTAGATCTGTTCTTAAATTTAACCAAACTATAAGATTTGAGAATGGTGTTAGATAGTTCAATCCCCAATACTCAGTCTCAGAATGTCTTATGATCTTATGTCTGCTTATGTCTTGTGAGACTGTGGATCTGCATGGGATTGAACCTAAAATCACATGGTTGCAAAGATAGCTTCTTAACCACACTTGGGAAATTTTCTCTCTGAAGTGTAAGCCTTTAAAATTTTTTGATTTGATTTTTCAACTTGTGGCACACAACCAATCCTCTACTCTTGTAAAGGATTGCTTCATCAAGTCATTAACACCAATAAACGTAATCATCAGATTCAACAACAAACCTAATAATTGCTTAAACATACAGATATTTTTAATTTTTCCTATTTTTTTTTATTGCATTTTTTCCTATTTATTTTATTGCATTTCTTCCTATTTATTTTATTGCATTTTTTCCTATTTATTTTATTGCCTTTTTAAATATTAGGATACATTTTTTGAAGTTACAAGACCTGAAGAGTATCCTCATTCTGAGTGGAACTTGATTGATTTATTGTAAATTGCCCAGATCTTTTCCACTTTTATGCGGCCACGAAATGCGTGTAGTCTATTATTCACTTCCGTTTTTATAAATTTACTAAACTGAATTAAATTTTTAATCTTATATTTTATAGATTTTATGGATTATAAATTTTCTTTTGGATTTAAAAAAATTTTTTAATTAGTATTTTGAAGAGTATGCTTTTCTTGATGGTATCTGATCTCCTTCATTGTTTGAATTGCATGTTGGTGGTTCTTCTCTAAAAATTATTAATATATATACATACATACATATATATATAAGATGATAATAATAATTAGGCAGAATGCTAAACTGAAAGCCTATTTTAATATAGATGTGCATAAGGAGGATTAAAAATGATTTCTAACTGGCTTTCATTGCATGGCAAATTTTCAAGAAGAGGGGAAATGAAAATCATGTTTTTTACAAAAATATAAAAATATATAAAAAAATAAATATACCAATATATTATATTGTCTTTGAGTTTTTAAAGTTCAATGGTAATCCATGTAGATAATTGTTAGATAGATTAGGATGCATGGAATTAAGAATCAAGTTGTGTTAAAAAAAGGCTGAGAGTTTATGTGTTAAACAGGAAGTGTGGTGTCAAAACAGGAAGTGTGTGTAAGGGAAGATAATTCTGTGGGTATTATACTCTTTAGTTGGAGTTCTGGACTCTTTGTCAACAGGAAGTTTATGTCTGTTCTTAGAGAAACAAGAAGTAAATTTATATGTATTTCAATGGGTATATATATATATATATATATATATATAAAAGCCGAAACCTGGTTTGTGGATATCCCTAATTGCATGATATTTTTATTTGTGCTGTTAAATGTTTTAATTCTTTCTGTTTTTCTCTGTTATATTGGTGTGCTACGGTGGATTAATTTAAGACTTAGCTCTTATTTCTAGCAGGTAGATGCTTATTAAGCATCATTATGCTTCGTGCAAATTTATAATTCATAGCTGTTTAAAGCTATTATAACTGCGTTCCACCCATGCCGCTACTGGTGATATCATCAAATTTAGAATTTATCCACCGATGATATGAACAGTAATGACATCTAACTTCAAATCTCAGTGTTTGAATGTTTCATTTATATATATATATATATATATATATATATATATATATATGAAGGAACCTATGGAAGAGGTAGACCAAGGAAGATGCGGAATGAAGTGGTAAGAAGGGATCTTTGGATGCTGGGCCTTATTGGGGAAATGACAAGGGACTAGGAGTTGTGGCAATTTGCTGTACTTGAGAAGATGTGTCAAGCTAAGTAAAATTGGTGTCATCAATACATACAGGCTTGTCCTTGACAGGTACTGGAGCCACATAAAATGCACTCATGCAGGTGTTGTGTAAATATGCCCATGCCAGTGGCACCTAAAGAGCAACCAGCACACTATGTAAAGTGGTTGGCATTAAGATGGTCATCAGGCCATAGAAACCATGCCACAGCAGACAACTGGAGTTTGGACAGCTCCTTGGCTGGCCAGCTCCTGTCAAACCGTTCAAACCATGTCAACAAGAAAATGGAGGTTAAATGATGAAAATGATACATGTACATACATATATACTCATATACACAGTCGTATACACACAAGTACCTTGGCAAATATACACACATAACACATATAAACAAACACAAGCACATACAAATACACATTGAAATACTCACTCACATACAGAAACAAACACATACACACACACACACATACAAACTCAAACAGTTAATGCGTGCACAATCACACACAGAAACACAGTGATACATACAAATCCAGACTCGCTTACACACACATATTTGAATGCATACACATATATGCATATAGCAAGTACCACCATGCATGCACACAAATACAAATATTAAATACACACTCAAAAATACACACCTGCACACACATACATACTCATACACACACACATACACCCAATACACAACCAAGGACAAAAATTTCACACAACGAACAAAAAACATGTCCTACACACACACTCACACATGCACGTACATATACATTCACACAAAATACAAGTACTTGCATACCACCACACACACACAAATACACACATAAGCACACATATGCACATACACACAAAAAAGCCAGGTCACATGCACAAATGAGCATACTCACACACATATGCACACATACACAGATACTCACTGACATTGACAAATACTCTTACACATGCAAACACATATACACACATACACACATTGACACACACTCACAACTATATATGTAAATACAAACACACACACTCACACAGATACTCGCACACACACACACACACACACACACACAAATACACATAAAAAACACACCTACACACATACACAAGCACACACACACACACAGTAAGTCTAACCAGTAATTACCACAATTAATTTCTCCTTTGTTGACATAAGTTGTGACATTTCTCTGTTTGGTGGCCCCGATCCGAAACATCTCTGTTGTATGGAGGAGACTTCAGGCTGATGGAAGAGGGGAGGGGCAATAAAAACAAAACCAAAAGGAACTATAATAACTATGAGATGACGTCAAGATGGAAAACAAGCTCAAAACCAACGGTTACAACAACATCAACAACAACAACGGCAGCAACTGCAACAGCTATAATAGTGGTTTCAAATTTTGCTACAAGACCAGCAAGTTAAAGGAAGGTTTAAGTCGATTACATCAACACCAGTATTCAACTGATACTTGCTTTATTGACCCCATAAAGATAAAAAGGCAAAATCGACCACAGCAGGATTTGAACTCAGAACAGGCAATAGCTATGATAATGACACCAACAACAACTACAATAATAATAGCAAAAATTATAATGATTAGATGCAGGCATGGCTGTGTGGTGAAGAACTTCTCATTGCAAACGTAGTTTTGGGTTCAGTCTGACTGTGTGACACCTTGGGTGTCTTATACCCTGGCTCTGAGCTGACAAAAATCTTATGAGTGAATTTAGTAGAGGGAAAATATGTGAAAGCCTGTCATGTGTGTGTGTGTGTGTATATATATATATATATATAGAACGAGAGAGAGAGGGTGAATAGTATTTGAGGACAGATTTATGGTTTTAATAAAACGCTTATATGATAACAGAAAAAACTGCATTTTTATAAAAATAAGATAAACATAAAGCTAAATAATCAATTTAATAATTTCATTCAATAAAACCACCATAAGCATCAATAACTGCCTCTACACGGGGGTCAAAATCATTTACAAGCCTGGATTAAGTGGTCCTTGTCCATATCAGGCATGACTCGATCTATGGCAGCTTTCACAAAATTTTGGTGCTGTGGAGGTGTTCATTGACATTTTTCTCAATGATGCTTCATACATAGTAGTCCAGTGTATTGAGATTTGGAGAATTAGGAGGCCAAATGTCGGGGTGATGTGATCATGCAAATTGCCGGCCATCTGTTCTTGTGTCATTTGAGCTTTGTGTGATGGTGCAGAATCTTGTTGAAAGACATAAGGCCTTCCATTGCATACACAGTTGATCCAAGGCTTAACAATTTAATCTAGAACCTCAATATGTGCAGCAGTATTCATCCTAAGGCCTTGTGAAAAAAAGTGAGGAAGCATCACATGTCTGTCATTGTTGACAACACCCAAAACCATGACACTTGCAGGAAATTTTGTGTGCGTTACTTGTGGAACCTCAGAAGGGTCTGCACATAGCCATCTGTCATTTCTTCTGTTAGTTTTCTGGTCCTGGTCAAAGTTTTTCTCATCTGAGAAAAACCAAATCACACCATCTTCTGATGGATTTTTAAGTTTATTCAAAAGTCTTTTGAATCTGATTAAATGGTTTTCTTTTGTTTCTTTCTGGCATGAATTTACCTCTCCTCATCACATAAGATTTGTATCTGATGTCTCATGCACATTTCTGATTGTTTTTTCTGACACATGAAATGTTTTTGCAATTGACCTCATTGATTTTCCTGGATTGTCTTCAATGTTTTGCTTAATTTCCTGAATAAATTCAGGTGTCCTGATAGAATCAGGGCATTTGGAATGTTTTGTACGTTTTGACACAGGTAATACGCTTCCATTCTCTTTCTCTAACTCACACCGAATCCTGTGGACAGAAGAGCTTGCAACTTTCAGAAAACGAGAAATTTCTAAATCACCACAATCACAGCATGCCTTTTCATTTCATTAGTAAGCATAAGGTTTGTCATTGTTATTTTCTAAAATAGAAGCTCAATAAAAGTTAGTCAAATAAAATAATGACTAAAGATACGTGTCCTCAAATACTGTCCACACCCTGTGTATATATGTGTGTGTGTGTGTGTGTGTGTGTGTGTGTGCATGTATATATGTAT
>NC_068994.1:38194808-38196743 GCF_001194135.2 Octopus bimaculoides | reverse complement strand
TATATGTGTGTGTGAGAGTATATATATATATATATATATATATATATATATATTGTTAGTAGAAAACATAAATCCAGAGAAGTACAGCCCTAAGATGTAGAGCAGTATATATTAAAAGTGGAGAAGCCCGGTTTATGAAATTACCCTGGGTTTCCTGTCCCTGAAGGGTTTAGCGTTATGGTGTATCATCAGACCCAAAAATCTGTTGGCCTAAGACCTCTTCAAAATATAGAAAGGGAAAAGGTACAAAGGTAACTAAAAGGGATTATCTCCTTTGCCATTGGCTATCAACTACACACATACATACGTACATTTATATTCTTGTAAATAAATATTTAGAACATTGTTTAATGGCCAGTCAGAGACCGCTCATTGGTTTCACACAAGTACCTTATAGGAGTGAAACCAGTGGTCATTCTCTGACCGATCATAACAAACAACCTTCTGAATATTACTGCTCTAATGTTTTAGAGTGTGCTTTTTTTTTTCCAGATATATGAACTCCTGACTGATACATATATAAATATAAATATATATATATATATATATATATATATATATATATATATATATATATATATATATATATATATATGTGTGTGTCTTTGTGTTTGCCCTACACACACAGCACTTAACAACTGGTGTTGGTTTCCTTATGTCCCACTAACTTAGTAGTTTGGCAAAAGAGTCTAATAGAATAAGTTCAAGGCTTTAAAATAACAAAGGAAGAACTGGGATTGTTCTGTTCAACTAAAATCCTTCAAGGCAGTGCCCCAGCTTAGTCACAGTCCAATGTCTGAAACAAGTTAAAGCTAAAATCTAAGTAGGCTATAGTTATAGCAACAATAACAACTAAAATAATAACTATAATAGCAATGACAAAAATAATAAACTATAATAATATTGATGACAACAATAACAAATACAATAACCAAAGCGAAACCGCTCTAATCACATTGACAACAACAACACAACAGTACTCGGTATAAAAACAATGATGACAAAAGCAAAAACAATAGCAAAACAATTGCAATAATAACTTAACAACAATGACCACCACAACAACAACTGCAATAGAAACCATAATAATGATGACAACAACAATAATAATTTATTATTTACATTATTTACATTTGATGGATATTTGTCCTCATCTTGTTTGTTGTCGACACAACGTTTCGGCTGATATACCCTCCAGCCTTCGTCAGGTGTCTTGGGGAAATTTCGAACCTGGGTTCTCATTCCTAACGATGTTACTATTATTATATTATTATTATTATTACTATTATTAATCAGGTCGCTGCCGTGAATCAAACTCGGAACCTTAAATAATGTAAATAATTCCTCATCTCTTAAATATAGAACTGAGCAATAATAATATCAATAATAACAAACTCGACTGCTCTCACAACTGAGAATATTAAAAATGAACCTGACCACTCTCAAAAAATTAAGTGAAAAAACTGGAAAAATAATCCAGAATCCTTGTCCGGTAATGGATCGATCCCAAAATCTAATCAGTTCATGCCGGTTATAAAACCAAACATCCCTGAAAGTTTCATCCCAATCCATCCAGTAGTTCTTGAGATATCTCGTCCATGAACAAACAAACACAACTGAAAACAACAATAGCTTAACAATAATGACCTCTACAACAACAACAACAATAGAAACCATAATAATGATGACAACAACAATAATAATATCAATAATACTGATAATGACACCAATGATAGTGATAACAGCAGCAACTCAAAGGAGTTTGACATTTTCTCAGCAGACTTTTGTCTTCAGGGAAACACAAACAACCACTGACGTTAATGTCTGCATGTCTGTCTGTGTGTAAAAGGGATACAAGTGGTGTACGGAGAGGAGAAAGCATTCATGTATATACATTGTATGTGTGACTCTGTGTACCTATTTATTATTGTGAGT
>NC_068994.1:38190948-38194080 GCF_001194135.2 Octopus bimaculoides | reverse complement strand
ACCACACAGCCACTCCTGCACCTATATATACATGTATGTGTTTATGCATTCATACAAGTATATATGTGTGCATATGTGCATGCATTTAGGCATGTATGTATAAGTGAATGTGTCTATGTATGTATATTTACATAGTATATGCATATGTATGCATGCATATTTGTGTGTATGTGTGAGTATATATATATATATATATATATATATATATATATATATATACCTACATCTATGTGTATGTGTGTGCATTTATGTGTATATGTAGGGTTATATATGCTTATATGTACATATATTTTTGTTCATTTGTATGTATGAATGCATATATGTGTGTGAATATATATATACTTTTGCATGTATATATATCTGGTATCTGTGTGTTCTGTAGCCATGTGTGTATACCTATTTGACAGTATTTATGGTATGAAGGTATTATCTATTTTTTGTATATGCATTACTAAATATTTCAGATTGTATTGACATGTAGATGTGTATCTGATGTATGACTACATGTGCGCATGTACATTATATGTATGTACGTTGCTTTTGTATGAACAAGTATATGAATCTGTTTTGCAAGTAAATGAAAGTGTATTTTTGTGTGCATGTGCATGTATGTGTGTACCCACAAGAAATGGGTGTGCATGAATGTACACAGTCTGTAAATAGCAATCTCTAAATGTAATCATAAGACTACATTATGCCCACAAACACACACACATTATATATATATATATATATATATATATATATATATATATTTATACATGTGTTTCTCTGTGTGTGTATATAAATATATATATACAATTATATGTCTACATATATATGTGTATATATATATATAAGTGTGTGTGTGTGTGTGCATTATATATATGTATGCATACACACACACATAAATATACATATGTATTTATGTTTAAATTAATGCAATGTTATTGAGTATATGAGGCTTTCTGTAAGTATCTATCTTTTTATGTGTGCATGGCTGCTTAAACAAATGTGTATTTTGGGAGTGTTTTAATGCAAGTATCCATATATTTTGTTTTTATAGAGATGAAGCTAATTCAATAACTCTTTCTATATATGTACATGATATTGCATATGTTGATGTATTTCATCCTAGCTTTCTATGTATATATGTGTGTGTATTACATTTGAGGTTTTGCTCAATTCTAAGTTGTAAATATTGATATCTATACATAGGTGATTGTAGGGCAGCTAGAACAGTGCTATCATAAAGCAAGCACACACACACGCTGGGCAGATAACTGTACAGCTCATGAATCCAACGCTAATCTTTGTAATCTATGCCTTGCTATCAATAAATAAATGCTTTAGGCTCTCATCCACTACCAGACCCCGTCCTTGTAGTGTGGTACCTTGTGTACCTCAGTAACCCTGGGAGCTATACTAGCAAACAGATGGTAAGACCTCCCATGCTCAACAGGTCACAGGATAGAGGCAAGAATAATATGGACCACTTCTTCCCAGAGAAGAAAATGAATTTGTTTTAGAGCCAAGACCTATTCCCAGAATAAAGCAAAGTTACAGAATCCTTGACAACAACTCAAAACTAACAAGACCTGACAGGACAAGGCCTTTAATCGAGGAAACATCTTAGTGTTGAGAACTGTGGAGAAAAGTTATTGATGTTCTGCTTCGACTCATAGAGGGGCTGTGTGCTGTGTTCTTGAACAAGATACTATTTCAGGTTGTTCCAGTTCATTCATTTGTAGAAATGAGTTGTGACCTCACTGGTGCCAAGCTGTATCAGCCTTTGCCTTTCCCTTGGATAACACTGGTGGCATGGAGAGTGGAGGCCAGTATGCATGGGTGACTGCTGGTCTTCTATAAACCACCTAACCCTGACTTGGGATTTGGAAGGGAACTTTCTAAATGCAATCCCATGGTCATGCATGACCAAAGGGGATCTTTACCTTTACCTGTTCTGCTTCATAGGAAGCAGAGGGTTTATGTAAGTAAGTAATAGGACCTCATGCATTTCTTTGCTTATGGGCCTATAATTCTGCTATGGTAACCATGGGTGCAGGTATGACTGAGTGGTTGCAAAATACATTTTCCAATTACATGGTTCTGTTTTGATTCCACTATGTGACATCTTGAGCAAATCAATGTCCTTCAATATAGCCTCCGGTTGATTTACTCATTGGGAGTAGGACTGGTTAGAAAAATACTTTTTGGAAAGCTGTGAGATGAATTGTACATGTAATTCAAAAGAGATGGCTTTGTTACACAGAATGTCATGCTAATTTTACCTCAGAGTTACATTAACCCTCATTGCACTGATTAAATTTTTGCGTTCTAATGTGTAGATATAGCTCAGTTCTTGCAACCTCTTTCTCTTAGCCAGTAAAAATATAATGTATGTATTACAGCATATGAATTATGAAAAATTCCATAGAGTACCCCACTATCACAAATGAGTTAACTCACTCACTGTGTCTCAAGTACATGTGCACAGAATTAAGCACATTTGGTTCCTGTGGAGTAAGAGTTGAGGTTATATATGTTTATAGAATTCTCACCTACCAACTTATTCATGACTTGGCAGTCCACTTGATTAAACAACTGAAGTAAGTTTTTAAAGGTAAATAAATTTTAAAATGCTGCCAAAATATAAAATTCTATTCTAGTAGAAACCTCTTTTAAGCCTTAATAAAAGAATCAAAGCAAAAACAAAAAGATAAAGAAAGTAAAGAAAGAAAACAGATTCTGGACTCAAGGTTTCAACAATAAAAGCCATATTATTAACATGTTTGTTATATGATACATATGTATGCTTAAGTCCTTCTGCTTTACTTAACTCAATACTAGCAAGATAAATATATTTAATGGTAGGGTATTTGTTCAGAAATCAAATACAACTGAATGGTTTTTTTTTTTTTAATGTTAATTCCAGCAGAATCACGTCTACTATCAGATCTGGACCATTTTCCGAGATAATAGCTATATGTTCTTAATGTAACAAGTACATGTGACTCAGGAAGATATTTATTTTAAGTATGTACATTTCTGAATCGCTGAAATAATGTTTCTAAATATATTTTAAATATAAAAATTAAAAAGTTGTGTGTGAGAGAGAGTGTGTGTGTGTATCTAAGTATGTATGTATGTGTG
>NC_068994.1:38189940-38190754 GCF_001194135.2 Octopus bimaculoides | reverse complement strand
ACTGTCATTGGACTTGCTGGAGCCCCACCTTGAAGGCTTTTTAGTTGAACAAATTGATCCCAAATTGAACAATTGACCCCTTATTCTATTGGTCTCTTTTGCTGAACAACTAAGTTATAGGGACATAAACAAGACTGGCTGTTAAGTGATGGTTGGGGACAAACACACACACACACACACATCATACTTATTTAAGTATAGAGCTAGAGATTGAATACAAAAGATTGGGGTGTAAATTCAGTGAAATAACATTATATTCAAAAGTAAACATAAAAAGATAAGGGGATGAAATTTATTTCTGATTTTGGGGTACAAAAACTGATATCCCTTTATGTTAGAGGTTGTATTATATTCACTTAAGAAAATATTGTACACATCCATATACGTACATGTACATGCATGTATGTATGTGGTTATGTATGTGTATATATGTGTCTATCTATCTATCTATCTATCTATCTATCTATCTATTTTTGTTTTTATGCTCAGTTACAATAAAACCATTTTACATTAATCTGATAGGTTATTCTATACTTTTGTAGGGTACAAATTAATTATTCTTTTACAAGTATGTTGTTGACAGTGACTTCAAACTCTTGGCCACCTAATCCATCATGTATATATGCGTGTGTACACATATATATATATATATATATATATATATATATACAAGAATAAGGGCAGGGAATCGTCAATTAATAATAGAATTAATAATTAACAATTTTGCCAAGTAGTTCAGTATGAAAAAACCTTTATCGGTAAAACCATTTATCATCATAAATATACAAGGATTAGCATTGAGTTGCTTCTCCAT
>NC_068994.1:38186123-38188751 GCF_001194135.2 Octopus bimaculoides | reverse complement strand
AGGTATATGTGCATTCCAGTGCGTGTGTGCATGGGTGTGTGTGTGTGTATGTGTGTACGTATGGATGTGTGCACATGTATGTGTGTGTGAGTGGTGTGCATGGGAGGTATATGTGAGGTATGAGTGCACATGCATGTGTGTGTATGTGAGTGTGTACATGAAGTGTGTGGAAGTATATGTGCGTTCCTCTGTGCATGTGTATGTGTGCGTGTGTGCTTGTGTGTGCACATGTGTATGTATGCGTGTGTGCATGCAAGTACCTGTGTATGTGTGTGCATGTATGTGTGTATTGTGTGTGTGTGGTGTGTGGGAGGTATGTGTGAGGTATATGTGTGTTCGTATGTGTGCACATGTGTGTATGTGTGTGCACATGTGTATATGTACGTGTGTGTATGTATGTGTGCGTGTATACAGAAATAAAATATAATAAAATAAGATTGATAGAAAAGGGGGAAAGATGAAAAAATAAAATTAATGAATAAAAAATACAAAAAATAACAGATACAAGATAGAAAAATAAAAAATTAAAGGGATAAAATAGAAATTGATACAATTATAAAAAATTAATACAATTAAAAAATTTGAATGGAAAATTGATAAAATATCCTAAAAAGAATAACAGTGTAAAAAGGTGAGTGGATATAAGACAGGATAAAATAAGATAAAAAAAGTTGTTTTTAAGGAGGGTGTAGAGACAGTCATTAAGAGGAAGGGTTTGTGCTGAGTTCGAAAGGAGTTTGTGTTTGTAGACTGAAAATGTAATGCTGTTCCTGGTGGAGTCAGGAGTGTGTGGATCCATGGTTCAGGGCGAGGCCAAAAACAGAGATATTAGAAGAGGTGGAGTGGCTGGCCAAGCGGAAATAATGGGTGATGGGGGTGTGAGCATACATAGCTGAACATCTTACAGAAACAAGTTATATTTGAATTAAACGTAAATGATAGAACTCAATTCAAGGAATTTCATGGTATCAATCTCATGCAGTGAAGTTTCAAAAGAAAATAGACATGAGTGTTTGTTTCTCAATTTTGAGGGTAATAATATAGTTCTATACTTTTTTATGAATATAGTTCTAAAAAGGACTTTTGATATATGTCACCGGTATCATTGAGGTGAGGAAAAAAATATCAATGACACTGCTAATTTGCAATTAGTCTCATTATGTCATCTGCATTAATTAATGCAATTATATCATGAAAATGAAAAAAATTAATATTAAGAAAGTTTGGCAATAGCCTAGCCATTTTGGTTAATCTTTCATTTTAACTCAAAGGCATGTGCATGCAGCTCAGCTTTTACCTCATGGCATTTGGTAAATTCCGTAAAAAAACTTTATTTTTGTAAGTGGAAATGTACATTTTGTTTGAAGTCAGCATAAAGTGAAAGAGAGAGGAAATGGGCATAGACGTGTGTATGTATTGATGGGGGAGGGGTGCAAGACAGAAAGTGTGTGTTGTGTGTGTATGTTAGAAAGAGAGGGAGAAAGAGGGAGAAAGAGAGAGAGAGAGAGTAACAGCATACATCTATTTACTTTTTCTCGCATCTTTTTCAGTGAATGTGTGAGCGACTGACTGAGAGAGTGAGAGAGAGAGAAAGAGAGAGAGAAGGTATGCATTGCTCTGTTTGTGTGTACATAAATGTGTGTGTGAGAGAGAGAGTGATAGCATAAATTTTACTTAGCCACTTATGCATACATGCAAAAAAAATGTTGTCATGAGAACACACCTTCACTCAGTGACTGATTTTTTCTCACTCCCTGACATGCACACATATAAAAAACATGTATGCATATGTATTTATGCATGTATGTGTATATGACAGATAATGGGGTACATATATGTTTGTGTTTGTGACTGACCCTAGCCATTTTACATATACATCACAACACCTCTCTCTCTCAGTCAGTTAATCACTCACACACTCACTAAAAAAAACATGCTAGAAAAACTAAATAAATAAGAAAATTTATGCTATCACTCCCTCACTTTCTCTCTATCTAACACACACACAGAGCAAGACACACCTTCTCTCTCTCACTCTATTTTAAATATTGCCTGATGAGTGTGAAAATTGCATAATGAATTGCATAATCCATAAGACTGTATTATGCTTGCATTAAAAGGTAGGCTCTTAGTGAAATAATTGTCGCAAAATTTAAAATCCATTTGTTTGTGCACTTATTGTTATTTCACATCACACCAAATGTTTTACTATCCATTGGATAACTTGTAAATAATTGGAATTGAGGATTACCCAACAGCAGTGTATTGACTTCATCATTGCCTTCTGTGTTGATAACAGATTACTTCCCTGTCTGCTCTGCAAGATTCTGTCGAGCTAATTGTGGCCTGTTATACATTGATGTGCCTTGATTCTTTATGAATCTTATACAACTAAATATACATATATATATAGTAAGAGAAAGGGAGGAATTTCGATTATACCCATGTGGTGAGTTGTAATTTTTATATATATATATATATATATATATAAAAGAATTATCTCCCCTGTCCACAATAATAATGATTACCAATTACCCCCCCCCTAGATTTTTCTACTTGTTGAATCATTCATTCATAAACTGGACAAAAAAATTTTTCTTAGGAAAATACGTAAAATAATTTTAATGT
>NC_068994.1:38177849-38186113 GCF_001194135.2 Octopus bimaculoides | reverse complement strand
TTCTTAGGAAAATACGTAAAATAATTTTAATGTCATGATTAGTGAAAGCAAAACCGGTTGACAAACAGAATATAAAATATATCAAAAAATATATTAAAACTATGTAAAGTGTGTGCATTTTCCTTCTTTAATTTCTTATATATATATATATATATATATATATATGATTATGTGTATGTGTGTGTGTGTCACGTGCATATTTATATATATATATGTAAATATGTTGTTGGCATCATAAGAATTTTTGTGAACTTAGCGGAATGCCAAATGATCCATTTTTGGAACAGTGGATCTCAAAGCAGATGATAAAGCTACAAATGATAGCATGGAAATATTAGCTTGAAAAAGAAAACGTTGAAGGCTGCCCATGGGACTCAAACCCATATCTGTAAGCATGGCTGGCATTCTACCATTAGACCAAAGCAGTCCTTTGAATTTCTCTATCCATTTTAAGAAGCCTTATTTTGATCAGCGAGAATTGTATGTTGTTGACATCATAAGGATTTTTATTAACTTCAAGAAACTTGAAATAATTCTTTTTTGGAACAGTGATTTTTAAAGCAGATGATAAATGTTAAAATGTAAGAGTGAATAATGATATTGTGCTCAGATAATGATTTTATTAATGAGCAAAAAAATATTGCAATTATTCCAAAATGAAATGTAAAATGGTAAACTGTATTTTCAATTGTTCATGATGTAAATGAATAAGACTGGGCTAAAAAAAAGTGCTGCAAGGTGAAAAAGAATGAATCTATAATATGAATCAATGTATAAAAAATGTCAATTGATAGAGTCAATAAAGTGCCACACGACTGGATGAATAGCCATTAGCTAAATCATAAATCACATAAGAGTAAGAAAACGTCACATGATAGAATCATATCACATGATTGGATGAATAAAACTAGACAATTAAGAAACAGTGTTTTGTATCAAGACAACAGGGGTTGTCTCAATAAAACTATTAGTAGTAGTGCGTATGTGATAGATTTCCCTTTCGTTTCAATAATGAGCTTTCAGTTGTTTACTCAGAACAACCTGCTCATTTATTTTCTATGCAAGTGACTGAGTATTCTTCAGGCATGGCCATTCTAAATGCAGACCCCAAGTTGAATCAGTGTGGCACAATATGTGACAAAACATTAAATTACATATACAATTGATCCGAGAGGCTTCCACACAGTTTCTGTCTATCAAGTTTCATTCACAAAGCCATGGTAAAAGCACTTGCCAAAAATTTCTCGCAATGAGATCAAACCTCAGGAAGGCAATGTTAACTTTTCAACCACTCAGTCTTCCAAGCAATCATATCATCCCCATTGTTTAGCATCCATTTTTCCTGTCAGCATGGGTTTGATGGCTTGATAGAAATTGTTGAGCCAGAGGACTATGCCAAAGTTGAATGTTTGTTTCAGCAGGGTTTCTACAGTTAGATGCCCCTCTTAATGCAATGTAAGTCACAGAGTAAAGTGGGTGCTCTGGCAGCCAATGCTGGTCCAGTAATAGTCATGGCATACATACATACATACATACATACATACATACACACAAAAATACTCTGTTGTTGAGGTTGAAATTCCAATGATGGAGCCTTGAATCTAGGTTAGAAACCAACTTTCTCTATTGGCAAGAAATCTAGAAATAAAACTGAACAATGACATGCCTACCTATATACATACATACGAATATACTGTCATACATATATGAAAACATATGAACATACATGCATGTATGTATGTATAATATAAATAGCATATATATAAAAAAAAATATATATATACATATATATATTTCTGTGTGTGCACGTGTGTGTGTGTGTGTACATATACACACAAGCACAAAGGGATACATACCCTCACATAGACATACAAATACATATACGGTTACACATCTAAACACATTTCTGTCTCTCCAGCCAACTAAAAAAAAAATTTAAATATAATAAAATAAAACAGAACATTTGCAACATTTTTCTAAGGAACAGAAAAAAGGGAATTACTGTAAAAGAGCTCAAAGCTTCTTGCTATAATTTAATTATTACTGTGACAGGATTTTTTTCAAAATACGTGTTTTGCTTCTATTTTTATTATTTCAACTCATTTGTGTTCCTTTATTGTATATATATTTTTTGTTGTTGTTACAAATTCTGTGCCAACATCTTTACCACTACCACCACCACTACTACTACTGCCACTGCTGCCGTCGCCGCCTCCACCACTGCTGCTGCTACTGCTCCTGCTCTCTCCACCACCGCTGCCAATGTTTCCACCACTTCTGTTTTTATGATAATAATGATGATTTTATTTTTCTTCTACTTTCACCACTTCCTTCCATTTTATAGAAACCCTAACACTTTATGTTACCTGATTTTATAATGTCCTCTTCATCTAACACCCCTTTATCATTGTCATCATCATTGTAATCATCATCATCATCATCTTTATTGTTTTTATCATTATTGTTGTTGTTCTTATTGTTATGTTTATTATTCAAAAGAAATCATTATCATTATTTATTCATCGTTAATTGATGTAATTAGTGTAAGGTCTCCCTCTGTCACCTTCCCTCTCCCTCTCTCATATTTAAGCTTGAAGGATCTCACTAAAAGAAATTAACTGTTATCACCTAAATGGTTGGGAAGAAGGTATTCTTTTGAGCCAATGAAAAAAAAATAAACTGTTTGTGGTCATATGACCTGCTAGAAATAGTCATGAAAAATCCAATAATTCACATGAAGTAGCTGCTATATGGTCATTCATTTAACTAGAAGTAGCAGAGAAACTTCCTCAAATTGCCCTCCATAACATATAGGCAAAGATTGTCTAGGACGTATAAAGAAATAAGATGGTTGTGATTAGACCCCTTTCGTCTTTGGTCTGCTCAATAAGGGCTAACATGGAGACAAAATAACAATGGCAGCAGCAGCAGTGGCAACACCAACAACAATAACAACTAAAACAACAGAATTATTTCACTTCATGATTGATGACAGCCATACCTTGAAGATCAGCCATAAAGAAGCTGGAAAAAGAATTAGCACATGTATAAATGGAATAAATAACTATTGAATATTTATATTTATATATGAAAACAGGCATGAAAGTGTCTGTGGCTTACGATTGGCTAAAATTACCCAAATTACTGGGTTCAGTCCCATATATGTCTTCTACTATATCCTCAGGCAGACCAAAGCCTTGTGAGTGGATTTGATAGACGGAAACTGAAAGTAGTGCATATATATATATATATATATATATATATATATATATATATATATATATATGTTTGTGTGTCTGTGTTTGTCCTCCCGCCACCATCATTTCACAACTGATGTTGGTGTGTTTACGTCCCCATAACTTAGCGGTTCAGCAAAAGGAACCAATAGAATAAGTTCTAGGTTTACAAAGAATAAGTCCTGGGGTTGATTTGTTTGACTAAAGGCAGTGCTCCTGCATAGCCACAGTCAAATGACCGAAACAAATAAAAGAATAAAAGAATATATATATATATATATATATATATAGGTGCAGGCATGGCTGTGTGGTTCTGAGTTCAATCCCATTCCATAGCATCTTGAGCAACTGTCCTCTGCTATGGTCATGGGCTGACTAAAACCATGTACATGAATTTGGGAAAAAGAAACTGAAAAAAGCCAGTTGTCTATATACAGGGTGTGGTGAATACCATGTGGTTGGTAAGCAAGCTACTTACCACACAGCCATATCTTGAAATACTTAAGAGTAAATTTATTCAATAAAATAGCTATTGGCTTCAACCAGGGCTTCCAGATGACTTCAGAATCTTTTGCAACTCTTCTGGATGGTCTCCTTGTTTGAGTTGGTGAATGCTGCTATAAGCCTTGCCTTCAGTTCATCTTTGGTGTTACAATGAGTTTTGTTGGTCTCTTGCTCAACTGTGCCCCACACATAATAATCAAGGGGGTTGCAGTCTGGGGAGTTAGGTGGCCAGATGTTAGTGGGTGATGTGGTTTCAGAAATTGTCTGACAGCCATGACTGGGTTCTCCTGCTTATGTGGTGCATGGTCTTCCTGCAGTTACCCACTTGACTCAGGGCAGCACTACTTCCTCTTGATGTAAGCCTCTGCATTGAGTGTGAGGCCATGTGGGAAGATGAATGGAAGCATAACGTTGCCGTCACTAGTGATCAGTCCAAACACCATGATGTTGACTGGTTGTTTGATTTTTATCACTCTCAGTACATGTTTTGGGGACACGGCAAGCCAACTGTTGTTCTGTGTGTTCACCATCTGTTTGTATTGGAGCTTCCAGCATGAGTGCCAAGCAGTACAGAATTTTGTTTCCAAATTTCTGGCAGAGTAAATTGTGTCATGTGTTATTTTTTTCACAGATAGTGCCCAACTGATCCTACTATACTGTGTAGTCAGCAAAATCAAAAACAAACAATGTGCACGTGTGACATTAAAGATATAAAATGGTGACAGTTTACCCATTGCATCCTGTACACATATATATATCCACCCACACATATAAACGTATGTGTATGTATGGATGTGTACGTGCATTTGTGTGTGTGTGTGATTCTAGCAAACTAGTCTCACTACAATGGAAGTAGTGTCCTTCATTTCCAATATCTTGTGAAAACATGCCTGGTCATGAGGAAGTATTATATTACTTGGAAAGAGGTGAGGGTTGGTGACATGAAGCATATCCTACTATAGAAAATCTGTCTCAGCAAATTCTGCCTAACCCATACCAACATGGAAAAGCGGACATCAAAACGATGACAATAACAATAATGAAAAGGATGATGATGATGATCTGGAGGAAGAGGAGGATAGATTCATATTCAAAGGAATCTAACAAGGGGTTTTTTTTTTCTTACAGCAGTTTATATTTCATGAATATTAAAATAGAGTTAGCAATAAAAATTAAAAATGAGATTCAGTAGAAAAAAACAACTTTTTGTGACAGTTATTTTCCAGACCAATCTTAACTGAACAGATGTATTATGAAAAGCAAATTATTCTAAGATAGTAGAATGTGATTTGGCTGAAATTTGGCAGCAGTTTTATGTAAAATAAGTAACAATCTAAAGATTTCATAAGTTCAAGAAATTAAGACCTATAAGACAGGAAACAGACTGTCAGTCACTTCCTTATTAAAGAAGTTGAATACAAGTAATCAAAGAACTGTATCCAAATACATCATTAATCCTTTTGATATTAATCTGCCTGATATCACCCCTGATTTTATGATAGAGAGCTTCCTGTTTTGAAGAATTCACATTTAAATGAAAACCTTCCATCTTAATTTTATGTAAGGAATTCCTTATTAAATTTATGTTCAAAAGATCAGCTTTATAATAACGAAGTTATTTCCTTAAATCCTTCCAAATCCTTGATTATTTTCAAAATTAATTATAAAACAAATTGCTGGTGTATTTCATTAGAAATATTGACACAAAAGGTTGAAATATCCATGAATTAATCCAGAATTTATAACATGTTATCTTTTATGGTAAACTGTTTCCTTCTTATTATTAATTTTTCATTGGAAGTGCATATATTTATGGGATTCTTTCTGTTTGGCTGCCAAGTTTTCAAAAATTAAAGTTTGTCGAAAATTTTAAGATTTGGTACATTAACGTAGTTTTTCAAGCTGAACTGCTGGATTTATTTCACTTTTAAAAATGTTATAGAGGTTTAAATTGTGATCATTTTCCCCCAGTCAGGAAACAGGATTTGGAAGCTGTCATTTTGTGCATGACAGCACATTTTGTCAACATCCTGAAAATAGCACGTATTGTCAATATTTGTATTCTACATGTGGAAAATGAGTAAACAACATGTCTTTTGTAGTTTTAAGCATTCAATACGCATTTAATGTGATAAACAGCACATTACAAATTATATATTTTGAAAAAAACAAACATTCAAGCATTCGACATGCATTTTGGTGGGTGAAACCGTAGAACACAGTATCAACAAGTGGTTTCAATATATTTGTCAGGACATGCTTTCTTGCAGACAAAGGAGTTCTCATATTCATCTTGTTACTATGGAAATAGGCACGAATGTGTTTGTGGCTTATGACTGGCTAAAATTACCCAAAATTTTCAAACTTTAATCGCTAATAACTCTTTATTTATTGATTTATAGCAAAAATGATTTTCATGACATTGATTAGACTATTAAAGTGTATCATTACATTGAATATGAAATCAATTCAAGCAGAAATTGAAATTGGCAGCCAAATGGAAAAGATCCTATTTATGTATATTGAGAGGTAATATTTATCCCAAGCTAAATGTGGATGTTCTGTTAGAACAAACTACACTGTGGTAGATACCATGAGAGAAACTCTTATATTGGCTTTTGGTGCAAAATGTATGCTTGTCTATGTTACTAGTGGGGAGATAAATCCCTGCCATTTCCAGTGCTGAGACCACCAGATCACATGACTTCTACGGATGCTTGACCACTAGAGATAGTAACATCTCATCTCCCTACCAGTGATATACAGAAAAAACAGTGTCAAAACAGGTGCTGGCAGCATGAATAACCAGTGAGCCTGTTCACCACTGCTTCTTGTTGGTATTATCTGAATTAGGGGTTCTTAGTCTCATGCTTTTAGCATTATACTTTTAGCATTATACTTTTATACAGTTAGATGTCATTCCTATCACAAACCATGCCTACTGTATGGATTCTATGCCTCATATTGTATCAATAGAATGGAAGACATTGTTTGAGATTACTGAAGTGTCCCCTTCTACTATATATCAGTTTTTGTTCAGAGTTGCTACTCCCCTAGATGGATTGCCTTTACTAAGACCACATCACCTCTCTCTCACTCTGTTTACATACACAATTTCTAAGAGTAAACAGAAATAATTTGCTTATGCCACAACTTAAAAGTCTCCTCATTGGGGCTTCTTTAGGAAAGTGAGAAATATATTGTTGACATTATCCTCATTTAATATGTTCATGTGTGTGTGTGTGTGTGTGTGTGTGTGTGAGCATATATATATATATATATAATGTATATCAGTTTTATTAAATTTGTGGTACAAAACACATGAAAGAATGCAATAGTTCTCTACATAAGCATTATATAGCGGTCTTGTATATGTTTCTCATATCATATGTAAAGTAAACTGAATGGACATATCTGTCAATCTGAATAAATCTGTACTCATCTTCTTTTTGTTATGATGTCACTAAGCAATTTGATATCAGCATCACTGGTAGTGGGAGCAGAAGAATGGTTTATAGATGGGAAATTGAGTGAAAGAGTTGCAGAGAAAAACAAATAAAAGGTTAATAGTTGGATATGTTGGATATACATATAACCATCAAATACATATACATACATACATACATACATACATACATACATAGACAGACAGACAGACAGGCAGGCAGGAAGGAAGGAAGGCAGGCAGACAGGCAGACAGACAGATAGATAGATAGATAGATACAGAGGTATCAAATGCCTCCCAACATAAAATTCTTGATTTATTAAAATTATCTCCACTTTTAGAGGATGAGGTAACAATTACAAATGGCAACTACGAACAGCTCCACTTGAGAAGAGGTAATAATTTCAAAAAATCAAAAATTCTCCAAAGTTGATATGCTACAAAGAAAAGGAAGCTGGCTTATTGCTTGGAGGTAAGAGGACAGCGTTGGTTACATGTTTCTGTCACAACAGGCATCATTAGAACAGCAATTGTCCTCCACTATCTCAAGCAGCCAGTGTACAAGCACCAATTGATACAGGGTAGCATAGGTAGAATACTTTCTGCAGTTATGTTACTTTTAAAGACAATGGTTTCATAGCTACATTGTCGTTCATGTTCAATGTTTTTTCTTAAAAATGCACCTGTTTTACTTAATTTGATGAACCAAATAAGCTAAAGAATATTAAGTGTTTGTAAGTATATTGGAACATATAGCTGTTGGAACTTACATATGTATATATCTATATATGTGTGTGTGTGTGTGTATGTATGCCCTCATATATCTATATATATAAAAATATATAGATATAAAATAATTCTATGTATGTGGATATACAGAGGTATAATATATATCTACATATATATATATATATATGTAACATATGTATACACACACATATACATACATGCATACATGTGTACATATATATACATATATATATATATATATCCATGCCAGCATGGAAAGCATCCGTTAAAAGATGATGATGATAAAAAGATGATGTGTGTGTGTATATATATATATATATATATATATA
>NC_068994.1:38175057-38177370 GCF_001194135.2 Octopus bimaculoides | reverse complement strand
GGTTGTCAAGTGATGTTGGGGGGACAAACACAGATACACAACATATATATGACAGGCTTCTTTCAGTTTCCCTCTACCGAATCCACTCACCCATATATGGGTACAGGACATCACAAACTGTAAACAACATAAACTATGAAAACAAATGAAAATAATAAGGGTAGAAAATTTAGGAAAATTTTCATACCAGTGGCTAGCGTCTATAATAAAGTCAATAGACAACAAATTTTCATATATGATAGCGTACAAACAATTTACATATTTATACACGAAAGAGGTGACCTTTAATAGGATATCTTACATGCTAGAAAGGGCAGTTAAAGCCCAAACCACAAATAAGAGCAATTTCAAAGGGAATAAAATTGCGCTATTCATGGTTTGGGCTTTAACTGCTCTTTCTAGCATGTAAGGTATCCTTTTAAAGGTCACCTCTTTCGTGTATAAATATGTAAATTGTTTGTACACTATCATATATATATACACACAAATAATACAGGATGGGACAAGAACGCAAAATATCCAGACAGGTGATACAAGAAAGGGACAAAACATACAGATAGACGATACAAAGAAAACATGGACATGTCATTCGAAGTTTTCTCTCTTCAGTTGAGATCCAGATTATCCTTGCAATTTCGGCTGGTAATATATATATATATATATATATATATATATATATACACAGTAATCCCTTCCTATTTTGCATTTCACCTATCGTGGTTCACTTATCGCAGTTTATTATTTAAGCTTATGCTGATTCGTCTGTGGTGTTGTTTTGCATTTATAATAAAATAAATATATATCAATTATAAAGATAATAAAAAAAAAACTATACAGTACAGTACTGTTTCTACTTTGCAGATTTTCATCTATTGTGAGGTGTTTTGGAATGGAACACCCACAATAGTCAAGGGATTACTGTATGCTTGTATTCAATAATTATATTTGTATACACTTAATATAATTATGTGTGCATGTATGTTGTCTGTAAGTTTATTAAGAATAGTATAATATGCGAAATGTTTTCTGAGTATGTATGTGCTGTGTTAGTTAAAACATGGAATTTCTTTTGGTTATATGAAAACCAATGCTATTAAATACATTCGGTACCTCAAATACAAACACTTAAATATATTTTTCTGAAATATTTCTGTTCTAAATTATGGAATAAACCACGTTTCAAATTCTTCATTGCCCGTCTTGTTTCTTTTTTTCTTTTTATCGCAGAATTATTTTTTTGTAACGTGTTCTTCGGGTATTTTAATGCATAAAAAAAAAAGAAAGGATTCATCATTTTATAACAACAGGTGCATACATGAGTCTATGCTTTCATGTACACACATGCAGCTCTTGAACAAATGTAAGAGTATCTGAATGAATTTGTTTATGTAACATGAATATAGGTATAATGAGTTGTGTGTGTGTGAGTGAGTGTGTGTATATGCATGAGTGTGTGTGTGTATATATATATATATATATATACCTACCAACCTATCTATCTATATATATATATATACATATATAACCAATTGATACATGCACACATACATACAAAGGTAGGTGCATGCACACACCCATAAATAGATAAAGAGAGAGAGAAAGAAAAAAGACAGATAGACACATGCATCGATATTTATGCATGTGTGTGTACACACACACACGTATGTTTGCATTGATGCAATGTGTATAAATATACATAAGTATAACCAAATTTTAACAAATATTTGAAGTAGAGTAATGTGTTTTTCACAAGTCTTTATCAACATTTTCCCTTGTAAAAATAAATGCTCTATGTAGCACATATATATTTATACATACCTCCCTACCAACATATATATTTATACATATCTCCCTACCAACATATATATTTATACATATCTCCCTGCCAACATACATACACATTTATACATACCTACCTACCAACATACATATGTCATACATTCATGCATGTAGATATATATGTGCATGTGTGTGCGTATGTGTGTGTGCATGCATGTGCACAAGTGTGTGTGTGTGGCGAGCTGGCAGAAACGTTAGCAGGCTGGGCGAAATGCTTAGCGGTATTTTGTCTGCCGTTACGTTCTGAGTTCAAATTCCACCGAGGTCGACTTTGCCTTTCATCCTTTCGGGGTTGACAGATTAAGAACCAGTTATGCACTGGGGTCGATGTAATCGATTTAATCTCTATGTCTGTCTTTGTTTGTCCCCTCTATGTTTAGCCCCTTGTAGGCAATAAAGAAATAAGTGTGTGTGTGTGTGTGTGTTGTGAGTACTTATGCATCCATTGTTTTATATATATATATATATATATAT
>NC_068994.1:38173528-38174768 GCF_001194135.2 Octopus bimaculoides | reverse complement strand
ATATATATATATATATATATATATATATATAACATTCATTGTTCCATACTTGTATGGGTCAGCTGGAATTGGTTAAGCCAGATTTTCTATGAGCCAGATGATTCTTCTGTCACCAATCCTCAACTGTTTCCGAGGATGGTAATATTTCTCCCTTAGCCTGTCATGTCTTCAGAGAGGACTGGAGACCAGTGCCATCATTTGTGTGACTGAGACATTCATTCACAACTATCATACTGTATTGAGATAAGGGCACAAACACACACACTCATGAGCTCAAATACACATACATGTACCCACAAACACGCACACATATATATCTTTTACTTGTTTCAGTCATTTGACTGTGGCCATGCTGGGGCACTGAATCAAATGGCTTTAGTCAAACAAATTGACACCAGGACCTATATTTTAAGCCTAGTACTTATTTTAACAGTTTCTCTTGTGGGGGGGGGGGGACAAACATAGACACAAATATATACATACTCACACACATATATGTACAATGGGCTTCTTTCAGTTTCTGTTTACCAAATCCACTCACAAGACTTTGGTTGGCCCAAGGACCAAAGTGTTATGCAATGAAACTGAACCTGGAACCATGTAGGTAGGAAGCAAGCTTCTTACCACACAGCCACTCATAGGCATATTTGACAGGTTTCTTTCAGCTTTCTGTCAATCAAAATATGCTCACAAAATACACTGAAGCTTAGGACTACAGTAAAATACACTAGTGAAAAGTGCTATGCAAGGGGATTGAACTCAAAACCATATGGTTGGGAAGCAAATAGCTTAACCACATAGCAATGCCTCTTCTTCATAATATGTCTGTCTTTGTATCTATCTTTTTGTTTGCCTGTTTGTCAGCCTACCTATCTGTGCATATGTATGTATGTATAAGGGTGGGCTGAAAAGTTCCCGGATTTAAGGGTAGGGTCTTTGTGATTTGACGGGCAATATTTTTTTATGTAGTGTTTTTGGTACCGAAACACTTTCAAACTTCGAATACTTGTATATTTTGTGTTATAGAACAGATAAAAAATTTTGTATTCGAAGTTATTTCATGTAAAAAATTGTCGTATTTCAGTAATTTCAACCAATCACTGACGTCTATTGAGGTGAAAACAATTACGCCGTGGAATATAAACAACGGTGTTACGGGATTTTTTCCCTTGAATAAAATTAGTGCCGTTGTTTGTCAACAAAAACTATCCGTTGTCAACAACAACTATCAGCGGTATAT
>NC_068994.1:38168967-38173203 GCF_001194135.2 Octopus bimaculoides | reverse complement strand
CCGAACCCTAAAACCCACACCCTTACTAAAGAATAATGATATAATTAAACAGGGAATAACACACTTGACACCGAACAGCACTAACTGTATTCAGCTGAATAGACGTCAGTGATTGGTTGAAATTACAGAAATACGACAACTTTAACATGAAATAACTTGCGATGTACAATTTTTTGTTAAGAAGGTTAAGAGAAGAAGTTGTTTTATATGACACATTCTACCAGTGTCCCAAGTTTGAAAGTGTTTCGTTAAGAAAACAAGTGTTGCCTGTCAAATCAGAAAGATCCTAAGGGTATCATGAAAGGCCTGGTTGGAGGCCCAGCCTTCTGTGTTCTTTTACAGGGCTTACAAAAACTGAAGGACCACTGCAATATTTGTGTGAATCTGAGAAGGGAATATGGTGAATAATACCATAATTAACTGATCCTCCAGTAATTTCTTTTACTCAAAGCCAAGAACTTTCTGCACCCTCTTGTATGTATGTATGGATGGATGGATGTACGCTTTCATGTGTGTATGTGCATTTATGTACAAGCTTGTGTATGTGTGTGAGTGTGTATTTACATGGGTTTTACATTAATTTTTGTTATTTCATCCAGTATGAGTTAGGTGGTCTTTGTGTGAAAGCGCATCTGCAAATGTTTGTGTGTATGTGTGTGTACGTACACGTACATGTGTGTGTGTGTGTGCGCGCACGCGCACAAGTACGTGTGTATGTGTGTGTGTGTGTGTGTGTGTAGGTGATCTTGTGTCATCAGGAAAGTTGACTGAGGTTAGTAAAAGGTCAGGAAAGTAGGTGAGGTGAGAAATGATATATGAAGTTAGTTGTCAGGGCAGGGAAAATGAAGGGTGGTAGTGGTAGTAGTGGTAGTGGTAGTAGTGGTAGTGGTAGTAGTGATGGCAGTGGTAGTGATGTTGTTGGTGGTGGTGGTAGTGGTAATGGTGGTGATGATGGTAGTGGTGATGGTGATAGTGGCAGTAATGGTGGTGGTAATGGTGGTGATCAAGGTGGTGGTGGTGGTGGTGGTGGCGATGATGGTAATGGTGGTGGTGGTAGTAGTGTTGTTGTTGTTAATGCTACTGCTATTATTATTATTACTGCTGCTACTTCTGCTGGTTTTATTGTTTATGTTATTGATGTTTTTTGTTGTTGTTTTTTACTTTTACTTCTGTTGTTCTGTTTTTGCTGTTGTTGTTATTTGTTCTTGCTGCTGTTGTTGGCATCATTGTTGTTATTGCTGTGGTGGTGGTTGTTCTTTAGCCCCAGGTTAACTTTGATTCAGTAGGCCAGTAACATAAAGTTTTCCAGGTTTGACAGAATAATTACCCATCATGCATATTATAATCAACTATTCACATTCCCCACCTGCCACCACCACCACAAAAAAAAAACCCCTAAAAGAATTTATAGTCTTGGTCTTATATTTTAGAAATGATCCATATTACAACCCCCACAAATGGTGTCTCTGCATGGTTTTTATGTTTTTATGCCTGCTAGAAATAGAGGCCAAATCTCCCTCAGATCACACTCCATAAGATTAAAAAAAGAGTACATTGGTTAATATACTCCTGAGGTTCCCAGTACATTGTTAAAAAGTGGAATGGCCATAGTTGGAATATCCTTGATCATAGGGTTGTTTGATCAGAGTTGACCATGGGCTAAACAACATCATCATCATAATCATCGTCGTCATTGTCATCAACAATAACATCAACAACAACAACCTCCTCCTCCTCATTATTTATACTCTATATAATCTATATTCCCTAGAACTACTTGTTATATTTCTCTCCCCACAACCACTTCTTACCATTTATTCCTAAAATTGCACTTATCTATCTAGACATCATTTTCTTAAATGCCGTCCTTCATCCATCCTGCCACCCCACCACCACCTCACTTCTTAATATTCTTATTCACTTTCTCTTCCTGTTCATATTTTTTTTCTCAATCTCCCCACCCATATTTCCCTGTTCTCACCCATTTCCTGTCTTAATCCAAACTGTCATTTCTCTTCCTTTCCCTCCTTCCTCAGCATACTGAACAGCATAAACCAGAGATGAGGAGGCCTCTATGTAGAACTTTCGAACTGCTAGAAATAACAGCCAAGTCTCCCTCAAATCACAAACTTCTAACTTTAAAAAAAAATGGAAGGACATGTTGGGTAGGGTAATCTATGATATATAAAAATGGGATTGTCATTTCTGGAACATCGTTGATCACAGGTCTAAAGTTTGTCTCTGAATTTACATTAACGTGGGGACTGGACAACTACATGGAAAGAGATATTTGATAACAATAGGCGCAGGAGTGGCTGTGTGGTAAGTGGCTTGCTTACCAACCACATGGTTCCGGGTTCAGTCCCACTGCATGGCACCTTGGGCAAGTGTCTTCTACTATAGCCTCGGGCCGACCAAAGCCTTGTGAGTGGATTTGGTAGATGGAAACTGAAAGAAGCCTGTCGTATATATGCATGTATATATATATATATGTATGTGTGTATGTTTGTGTGTCTGTGTTTGTCCCCCCAACATCGCTTGACAACCGATGCTGGTGTGTCTACGTCCCTGTAACTTAGCGGTTCGGCAAAAAGAGACCGATAGAATAAGTACTAGGCTTACACAGAATAAGTTCTGGGGTCGATTTTCTCGACTAAAGGCGGTGCTCCAGCATGGCCGCAGTCAAATGACTGAAACAAGTAAAAGAGAGTAAAAGAGAATAGCCCTTGACATACAAAATATATCATGGTCACTGCTTTAACATCTTTGATCATAGACCTGCCTGCTGGATCAGTGCTGGGGACAAAAGAACAAGGACAAC
Organism: Octopus bimaculoides; assembly: GCF_001194135.2. NCBI lineage: Eukaryota > Metazoa > Mollusca > Cephalopoda > Octopoda > Octopodidae > Octopus > Octopus bimaculoides. Next base: position 38,170,382 of record NC_068994.1, on the reverse strand, counting down.
AACATGGAAGGATATGTTTGATAATGTAGATCTAGTTAGATTGTATGAATAAAACATGGGATGATAAGGGATGGAATACCTTTCATCATAGATAACAGAACACAAACCATCAACCGACATTTGAAAGGCATATCATATTTAAAAGACACTTGCCCAAGGTGCCATGCAATGGGACTGAACCAGGAACCATGTGATTGGGAAGCAAGCTTTGCCTATATATTCAATGAATTTATTTTGCCAATAACTATAAATATACTGTCTTGCATGTGTATGTATACTCTTTTACTTCTTTCAGTCATTTGAATATACAAGAATATAAAAGAATATACATACACAAACACAAGCAAGGCAGTATATTTATAATTATTGGCAAAACAAATTCATTGAATATATAGGCAAAGCTTGCTTCCCAATCACATGGTTCCTGGTTCAGTCCCATTGCATGGCACCTTGGGCAAGTGTCTTCTACTATAGCCTCGAGCTGATCAAAGCCTTGTGAGTGGATTTGGCAGGCAAAAACTGAAAGAAACCTGTTGTATGTATACATATATGTATAAGTTTTGCATCTGTGTTTGTCCCCCCCACCATCGCTTGACATCTGATGCTGGTCTGTTATATTTTACTTATTTCAGTTTTTGGACTGTGGCCATGCTGAACATCATTTTGAAATAAATCAATCCAGTACTTATCATTTTAAGTCTAGTACTTATTCTACTGGTGTCTTTTTGCTGTACCACTAAGTTACAGAGACACACCACAAGTACAAAAGCACAGACACACACATACACACTCTCTCTCACACACACACACACACACACACACACACATATATATATATATACAAGAGCATAATCTTTCAGTTTCTGTCTATCCTAAGGCTTTGTTGGCCTGGGGTTATAGTAGAAAACACTTGCCCAAGGTACTGCATGGTGGACTGAATTCATGACCACATTGTTGGGAAGCAGGCTTCTTACCACAAATCCAACAAAAATATTTGAGCTTGCCAGTATGTAAACCTGAAATCTTCTGAATTCTAAAAAAGAAGCTTTGCAAACTTTTGATACTAAATAAAAATTTGACTGAAATGGCAAAATTATTCCAAATAAAAATAATTGTTTCTAAATTAATCATAAATCATAGGGACTATGACAAAAGATTAAAAAAATAATAAGTAAATGACAATGTTTATCATACTTTCAAGTGATACTCATCATCATCATCGTTTAACGTCTGCTTTCCATGCTAGCATGGGTTGGACGATTTGACTGAGGACTGGTGAAACCGGATGGCAACACCAGGCTCCAGTCTGATTTGGCAGAGTTTCTACAGCTGGATGCCCTTCCTAACGCCAACCACTCAGAGAGTGTAGTGGGTGCTTTTACGTGTCACCCGCACGAAAACGGCCACGCTCGAAA
>NC_068994.1:38164179-38166376 GCF_001194135.2 Octopus bimaculoides | reverse complement strand
GGGGGGGGGGGGCAAATTAACACATGCACTATATATTCACTCGTTTATTACTGTTGATATTTTATCTTATGTCCATTGTCCAGAAATCTTTCATCACACATCTGTGACTTCTTCAGTAACACTTTCCATCCTTGTGTATGCTCCTGCTTTGCTTAGTCCATAAAGCAGAGTAGGAGCATACATGAGGACAGAAAGTGTCACTGAAGAGGTCATAGATGTACGATGAGAGATTTCTGGACAATGGACATCAGTTAAAATAAGAACAGTAATAAATGAGCCAAGAACAAATATATAGTGCGTGTTTATTTGGCACAAAAAAAAAAAAAGAACGACCATCCTGACCTGAAATATAACGAAATCTGTTTGAACACATGGTTTTACATCAGGAATCTTGCAACACAAATTCGTAAACGTCTCTCTCTCTCTCTATCTATCTATCTATATATATATATATATATAAGAAAGTGGAAAAAAGTTGTAACATAATCTATGAGAATCAAATTTCATGTCTACTATAAACAGTACACCTATGCTACCCAAGTGTTTCCTTGATGTACCAAGGTGACATCAACCATCCAGATTTGAGGCTTTTGAACTGCTTTCCCATAGTATTTCTGAGGGAAATGAGCTACTCAATTATATCCACCCCAGTACTTGGTTGATACTTTTTTTTATCCACTGCAACAGAATGGAAGGTAAGATTCCATCTTAAAATATGAAGGGCTTGAACAAATACTGCCAGGCATTTTATTTATTTATTTTTTTGTGCTCTAAGGATGTTTGCTAATCCATCACCTTTTCAAAATCCACCAATAATAGTTAATATTTTAAGATTATTGCTCGAACAGTGGAGAATGGTCTTACCTAGTCAGTTATAGTCTCATTAAATAACCATGAAACACATTGGTTTAGAAATCTACTGAGAATATTGGGTATATACTGATCATAAGCAGAAGGCCTTTGACAATGTCAAATGTTTGATTAACAATGAAAAATTTATAAAGCAGTTCTGAAACGTTGGTTTGAATATAGAGTAGCCTTGTAGCTACCTGTTTTGGAATGTACTTCCCAATGCATTATGGTGAGCACCATATTTGTGGCAAGTGCTGGGAGGAGATAATGTTTGGTCTGTGATGTACTTGTTTAGGAATTCACTTTTGAAGTGTCTTTTGTTTATTTGTCACCAGTAATCTTCAACCTTTATTTGATCTTGTTTTTTCTTCTTTTTATGCTAATGTATTTTAATATTGATATACAGGTGAATGTATATATGTGTGTATGTGTGCATGTGTATATGAATATATATATATATATATATTCATATACATATACACATAACATACATATACATATATATATATATTGAAAAAAGTCGTCAGAATTTTGGGAAAAACTTGTTTTATTATTATATCTTCATTTTCATATTAAGGCTTTCGTTCGTCTTTCAAACTTGTCATATACAAATTTTTTCAAAAATTCTGACGACTTTTTTTCAATATTCAATACTGTACATCACACCTAACACTCTATACACACACACACACAAGCATATATATATATATATATATATATATATATATATATTCACCCCAGTTCTATCCTGCCTTACTTCTTACACTTTGGGCTTGCATATCTTAACCACTTCCCAAAGGGTGATTCAAAAGTCTCCATACATAGGAAAAATTTATTTCTTTATAAGAAACAGTTTATAAGATCCCCTTGATCCCCTGATCTGGTCCCTCTTGATTTCTATCTTTAGGGGTATTTGAAAGGCATGGTGTATCGTGAAAAGATAAAAAACATAAATGATTTGAAGGAATGCATCACCAACACCTTTGAAAACGTATCACCAGGTGTGCTATTATGAGTTCACAGTGAGTGGGTAAGTGTATTGCAATGCGTATTCAAAACAATGGTAACCATACAGAGCGTGTAAAATTTTAAAAAACTGTTCTTATAAAAAAAGATAAATTGTTCCTATATATATATATATATATATATATATAGATAGATAGGGTGATAAATTGAATATTAATTCAATTTAAAACCAAGTGGCTTAGCATGTAAAAAAATCTGAAAATTCAGAAAAAATTGTATTACACATGTATAAGAGATGACCACTAGGTGGACATCCAATATGCTAGAAAGAGGTTATCAACAACCCAACAAGGGATGACCACCAGGTGGACATCTAATA
>NC_068994.1:38147255-38162127 GCF_001194135.2 Octopus bimaculoides | reverse complement strand
GCACATGGAGAAATAATAGGAAAATAAATAATAATAATAATAATAATAATAATAAGGCAGAATGCTAAACTGAAAGCATATTTTAATATAGATGTGCATAAGGAGGATTAAAAAGGATTTCTAACTGGCTTTCATGGCAAACTTTCAAGAGGGGAAATGAAAATAATGTTTTTTTACAAAAATATAAAAAATATATAAAAAAATAATTATACCAATGCATTATATTGTCTTTGAGTTTTTAAAGTTCAATGGTAATCCATATAGATGATTGTTAGATAGATTAGGATGCATGGAATTAAGAATCGTGTTGTGTTTAAAAGAGGCTGAGAGTTTATGTGTTAAACAGGAAGTGTATGTAAGGGAAGACAATTCTGTGGGTTTTATACTCTTTAGTTGGCGTTCTGGACTCTTTGTCAACAGGAAGTTTATGTCTGTTCTTAGAGAAACAAGAGGTAAATTTATATGTAATTTCTGGATGGTGATTGGTCTCCTTCATTGTTTGAATTGTATATCATGGTTCTTCTCTAAATTATATATATATATATATATATATATATATATATATATACACACACACACTTACACATATACATATATATACACAGATAATTAGATAGATAGATATAAATACATTTATACATGCGTACATTCATGCATCAATAACTGAGTTTGTTGTAAACTCAAGTTCTATAGCTAATATTGCAACTTTACTCCATATTCTACATCATATATATTTAACTTATCTTATTGCGGTATCAACCAGTGAGGCTGATTGCCCGGGCCAGCCTGACTACCTCTCTCCATCCCTTCCAACCTTTCATTAGAGTTTTTAGGTCTTCAGCTTGCCATCCAACATCTACAAACTGTTATATATACATCGTTTGTGGTCTTCCAACCACTGTGGTACCATGATTTAGTATCCATAGCAACACATTATTCATAAGTTCTTCTTTACTTCTCCATCAGTGGCCAGCAAACCTCAATCTTCGCTCGTGGAAGGTTGATGAGAAAGTTGGTACATTCCCATATAACCATTGTTTTGTTGGGTGCTCCCTCCAAGAAAGGTTGAGCACTGCACGTAACATTCTGGTGAAGGCACCGTCCAGCATGCACCTGAGTCTCTTGATGAGAGTCCAAGTCAGAGATCCATATATAAGCACAGATTCACCAAATGCTCTGAAGAACTGTCTCTTCAATTCATCTGGTAGGGATGACTTCCATATTGTTCTAAGCCCGTCTACAGCTGCCCAAGCTTTAGCAAGGCAAGATTTAATATCTTTTTCAGTGTGTGTGTGTATAAATACATATATATATATATGTGTGCGTGTGTGTGCATATGTGCATGTGTGTATAGAGAGTGAGGGGGAGAGAGATTCATATATACATACATACACGCATATATACATTCTTTTCATGAGTATTGCTTGAAAGTGTTATATAGATGCCATTTACTAATTATTCCTTAATCTTTTGACAGAGTTTCTATAATTGCTTTCTATCTGCTTTATGATCAATAAAACCTTGAAATAAATTCTGCATCTTCTTGGAGAAAACTTTAGCTCAAAGTTCATTTCCCTATTATTTATGCTTGTCATGGAATCAGAGCCATAACAGATTTTTTTTTTTTACTTGTGATTTTTGTCATCAGTTTATGCCAAGCATGTTTTAGTCATGAATGTCTTTCTGGATCATTTCCAAAGAGAAGCATGTGAGAAATTTACACATGTGGTTAGAAAATCTGAGTGGGAGCAAAGTTTCCTTGATGTAACTCCTAAAAAAAACAGCCTAAAATTTGTCTCATTGTAAATCCAACTTCACTTCTTCACATTTACTTTTTCTGACATGAATAAATATAAGCCTCTTGCAGTCTCAGCTGGGCACACTTGTCAGACTGGTTATCACAATTCTGATCCCTGCTCTAAGTCTAAAAATGAACAAAACTCAGTTCAGGATCATGGGCTTTATCTCAGTTCTCCTTTGTACCATCTTCAAACTTGTTTCAAATGTGAACACTAGAGCAGATTCAGATGGAGTACATAGACTGTCTGACAATTAAGCAAAGACAACCATCTTCTGTATTCCCAAGTCTACAGCCTTATCAAATGAAGTCTTCTTCTCTGCTAACGTATCTTCCATCTGTGGAACCATTATTGTATCAGAGACTGATAAGAAATGCCATCATGCTGCTTTGTTAACTTTCTCTTTTCTAATAAAAAAAATAGTAGGACCCTTGTGTAGGACTTGTCCTGACACCTTTTCTACCATCCATCTGGTTTCTTTTTTAATTCCTTGGAAGACAATGGAAAAGTAAGAAAGATTAAATGAGTAAAATATTCCAATTTATATGCAAAATATGAATTAGTTTCAGTATGCAAAAAAACAATGGACCCTCAACGAGCTAAAATTCATGAAGGAGATTGAAAACCAAATTGAAGATGACACAAGAGAGCAACAAGCTTTATTGTATTTATTTCAAACCATCAGAAGAACTGTTCAGCATGGCAAGAGGGCTAGTGTGATAGTAACCAAAGAAAATCCCAGAAAGTCAAAAGAAATATTCTATCTGCAGATGTATTATTTATCCATTTGTTTGTCTTATACTTTTATATTTATTTTTTGAGGCATTTTAGATATGATCAAATGTAATTTCATGATGGAGAGATGGCTATATGTATGTCTGTATGGATGGAGGAGAGAAAGAATACATGAATGCGTGCTTGTATGTGTAATTAATATATATCAAGAAGTTTACTGATGATTTAAAAAACATTTAAAAACAGCTCATAGTCACATGTTTGTTTGTTTGTTTGCTTTTTTTTTTGTGTGTGTGTTAGTTACTGGAAGAAAGTTCAATAAGCTGAATTACTGTGTTGAGTGAAGAATACAATATTCAGTGTTTAGCAGCCATTCCCTTTGGCTGAGTGAGTAAATGAGAGAGGGTGTTGGTGTCCCTTTAGTTACTTTTAGTAACCACAGCAATGGCACAATCACCTTTCTTTGTTCTCTTCTTCACTCAACTTCCTCTTCCCCTGAAACTTTCGTGTGATGTGATACTGAGTTTATCCAAATATTGTCATGTTCACGTGTGATCCTTTACATTCAGTTGTCTCAATCAAATGACAGGTCGTGACTGCCTATGGCACTAATAACCATCTTAAATATATCAAATCATATGCAAACACATAAAAAGCATGCATCATTATTAATGTATCAAGGACATGTTTTCAATTTTTCAATACACAGTATTCACAATATACAATATTCATAGATACAGTCTGATACCCTGCTAAAACATCTATTTCTTCACATTTTCCTCAAGTACCCTAAGAATTCCTCTTAAAGATTCATTCAGTAGAGGCTTGCTTCAGTTGCTCTACTTGTTGTTTTACAACACTATTATGAGTGCATTTCATACTAAGAGAGATACTACTGCAAAAATAGGCACCACCAATACTTCAGCCATCATACTTATTTGTTTCAAGTAGCTTGTGTCTAGGCCTGATTTGGTCTGTACGACCATTCCTTACAATATCAGTAGTAGAGTACTGTAGTTCACTTGAAGCATTGAGTATTGTTTACGAAATATAGCAGTGCAGAGTGGACTATAATAACTGTTATAATTTAATTATTCATATTCTGATATAATATTTCGAAATATAAAAATTCCTTCTTCAGTTATCGCTAAGAATTCATTGAATTACTGCTATAATCAGTTTTCCAACGGTTACTGAATTTTTTTTTTTCCAGAAGCATCTCTGCAGTGGTCTCACAAAGCTCCTTCCAGAATTCCTCATGAGTAGTGTTGTGTCTAGCTGCCACTGCTGAAGTTGGACCGTTATTCTTTTCGAAAGCACTTCTGCTTTATAATTCATAATCAAAAGATGTATAGATCTGATATCCTTTCAAAACAGAAGGATATTCAAATCTGTCTGTGATGTATCATATAATAACTGAACTATAAGTGAGGTAAAAATTACTCTAACTTTCTTTCGTGAGGAGAGAACTTTTTTAATTCTTTAATTCGTTAATTCCATTTTAATTCTGCAATTCTATTTTATTACAAGTGATAGGGAGGCATTTTGTAAGGAATACAGCCAAGCTTTTGTAGCCTAGAGTAGAAATTGTTGTAAAGAAATTGTGTGTTATTGTTTGGGTACATCATAACATGTGTTTTGTAGTTGAATTCTTCCTTTCAGGGATGCATATAACCTCTAGGCTTACTGAAAACGAACTTATTTGGATAAGTATCAGTCGGGTGCCATTATCATGTAGAAGTAATACCACAATGGATATCATAAACACTTTTTTAGCAATTAGCTTCCTAGATACTTTTGATGGAACAAAAAGATTGTTATGGTAAAAGATACTGTCTTCCAGGGTTAATCTATGATGAACATGCTTATAAGATTATACAACTTTGGAACAGTTACTCCACTCCAGGCATTCCTTTTTATTCTGGGAATGATTTTGCCCAATATTGGATCATACAGCATTTCCAAAGCCAGTTACACTGCATTAAACCATGCTACACTGTGCTACAACATGCTGCATTGCAGGTCACATGCCTCAAAGCGTACATCGTGCTATTTGTGAGAAGAAAATCAAGTTGATCATGATACATCATATAAAGCGTATCAAAAACTTAAAACTAATGTCTTTTAACAGTGATATAAAATGTAACAATGTGAGCGAGTCAATCAAAGGAATGGTATTTTCATTGACAAGTGTTATATTCTTTCTACTTTAGGCACAAGACCTGAAATTTTGGGGGCAGGTTTAATGCTTGACTGCTACTTATTTTATCGACATCAAAAGGATATCAGGTAAAGGCAACCTTAGTAGAATTTGAACTCAAAGCATAAAAACATGAAATGACACTAAGCATTGTGTCCTGTGAGCTAACGATTCTGCCAGTTTGCTGAATTTTATTCAGTGCCCACTCAGTTTCACTGAGCACCATTCTTAGAATATGTAATGGCAAAATCAAGCACTGTGAACTGTATTGCCCACTTTGGTATTCTCAAAGACAAACTACTGAAGTTTTTTGCATGGGTTTAAGATAAGTTCGAGAGGTCTATAATTGATTCCATGTAGGAGTTTTCCACACACAAAAACAACAAACAGGGGCTGCTTTTTAAAACCTCCCTCTCAACCTACTTGATAAATATGGCACTGAATAGTAGTCCAGTGTTAAAATTCCTAATACAGAATAAGATGTTAATGTGATGTCTTTGTCGGCATTAAATATTACAACAGGTTTTTCAACAAGAGCATTTTTTAAATTCTGTAATGCCCTTTACTAAACATCTGTGGAAGCTAATCCAATATTTTTCTTTAACAATTTCACAAGATATTTTGGCAAATACCAACCATAAAATTACCAACACTAAAAACAAATTCTAAACATTATTCCAGTTCTTTTTTATTAGAATGAGGAGATACATCTGGTAATTTCTAATATCAAATGTCAGTCTGCAGAACCACTTTCCTTTGAATTGAAATAATATCTCACACAATGTTATTCAATTTCTTGTGGCTGCTAATGATGCATTTGTCTGTATCTCTCAGTCAGTCCAATATGACCTTGGTCTTTATGTTCAATTTCCTCCTTGTAGTTATACCCAAATATATGTTATTCTAATGGATTATTTTATTTTTTTACACCCTTCCCTAAATTCTTTTCTTATGTGCATTGAAAAATAATAGCTAGATTTTGTACACTATAAAATATTATTTAGAGTCCATCTCATCGTGTTTGTTAACAGTAGTGATTGCTTTGAAGTTATCCATTTGAATTTTGTGATAAATGCCTTAGAGAAGGAATTTTACAAAAAATTTCATACCAGCTAACAAGTGAAAGACAGATTCAATATTAATGATTTGAATTAATATTTATTAATTCAGTTGCACCACGACATGTATCTTAGTTTAAGACCACTATTGTTATAATTTCATGGTGAGTGCATGCTTTTGAGTGTCTTAAAAGAATTTCAGCTTTAAGCACTGATCTGTCAAGCTGCAGATGGCTTTTACAAAGTTGAGGTTGACCTCAGCCTCAACAACGAGTATCTAAAAGTGTCTTGGAATTAAGATGTGAAAGCATGTAGCTTAGTGATTAGGGTACTTGGCTTATGATCGTAAGGTCATGAATTTGATTCCCTGCAATGTGTTGTGTCCTTGTGCAAAACAATTTATTTCATTTTGCACCAGTCTACTGAGCTAGAAAAAATGAGTGGTATCTGGTTTTTAAAGGTCTGGCCTTGTCACATTCTGTGTCACACAGAATCTCCATAAGAACTACATTAAGGGTACACATATCTAGCGAGTGCTCAGCCACTTGCATGTTAATTTCACAAGTAGATTCTTCTATTGATGAATTAGATCAACTGGAATGCTTGTTGTTATAACTGACAGAGTGCCACTTTGTAATTAAGATAATTTTGCAACTGGTATCCTCTTACATATGTAAGCTAGCATTTAAGTTGAAGTAAGCTGAGCTTTTTCTTTCTCTTCTAGTCTGATAATATATTTTTTTTCAATGCCTGAGGTTTTATTCTCAATTTGTTCATCATGTTCTATACTTTTCTTTCTAAAGCTACAAGCTGATGTAAAAGTTTTTGTTTTTTCCTCTGCAATTTGCATTTTTCTAAATGCATGGTATATCCTTTTTACAAATATGTGTTCATAACTACATAACTACAGAATTTGCATTTGGAAAATTTTGTTCTATTTTGGCCAGGTAGCGAGTTTTGACAACTCTTGGTTTTAGCTGACGTAAAAGAATCCACTCTTAAAACTTGATCTCAATTTTTGTTAACTGACTAAAGTTCACACATGCATCAAAAGACATATTTCCCAAATGCAGCTATTCCAGCATTTCTTGATCTATGAGATATATGATGCATGCCCTCATTTGTGTCAACTCCTTCTAACTTTGACCATACTTATCAAAGTAGACCATACTTATCAAATCTAGATTTGACACAAAGACAATGCAGAAGTTTTACAATAAACACTAAAGATTCCTAGCATAAGCCTGTTTTATCCAACAATGATCAACTGGTATTGTCTCCTATATTTCACTAAAACATGTCTTCCAGTTATTTTAAATGAATTGTTACTGTGATATTCAGAATAGCTTCAATAATGACCCTTGATAAAGATAAATCATTTATCTCCTTGTACTACTAGCTATATTTACCATTATGCTCTTTCTTACTCCTTTTTTTCTCTCTAGTGACTGTAAAGCATCTTAACCATTCTTCAATGAAATTAAGATTTGTCAGCACCAAGTTTGACCATGTCATTAACACCATTTTAATGTTGAATCTTCCATGCTTGCATGACTCAGGTAGAATTTGTTGCAGCAGATTTTCTGCAGCTGATGCCCTTCCTGTTACGAACACATACACACACAAACACATATACCAAATCCATTCGCAAGGTGTTGATTGACATGGAACTATAGAAAATGCTACTTTCCCAGGGTACCATGCAGTAGGACTGAACCCAAAACCATGTGGTTGCCAGCAAACTACTTAATCTCACAATCTGCACCTGCAGCTATGCCTTCAGATTTTGTCATATCTGCACCTTTTATCTCTATACTTCTAGCAAATAACTTACACAAATAGTAATTTATTTAATAACCAGCTTGAAGGATATTTCATGATGTATTGAGGGATATTGTAATTAAGATGAATATAGAAAGGTGAAAGTAATTGACTATCCTTTTTTTTATTTATATATAATAATTAAATCAGTTTTCTTATCAGAGTTGTCTGTCAGTCTCCTGTGGTTAATTATATACCACTTTCATTTTCACCTTCTTGTTATGTTCTGATACATCACATTTAAATGTGTATGGGCTGGTTACATGTTCCATGCTTCTGCTAATTGTTTTAGGTGCTTATATAGTCACAAGTAGACCAGACATAGATACTCATTTAGTCCCCACCTCACTCTTGACCCAATGAAGCATCCAGGATGTAACAACTAGAGAGAAAGAGAGAGAGAGAGAGAGAGAGAAGGCTGCACTAGCAGCTAACTGATACTCAAACTTGAAATGAATTGCCTTAGTCAAGTACACATACTGCCTAGTCTAGGAATTGAACCATGCCCTTATGATTAAAAACCAAACACCTTAACTGTTAGTCTACATAACTTCTCTGCATAGCTTAATTAGAATTCGATTAAATTAGTTTATTTCAATCATGAATCGAAGAATACTAAATATGCAGTATACTATATGAAATAAAAAAAAGAAGATATGAACTGTTTTAACAGATAATATGAAATAAAATATAAAATATTATTCAAGACTATGTGAAAGGTTAGCAGACAATTATCTAAATCAAAGTAACAATTGGTAAGTCTCCAGCTTAGCCATAATTTTATAGTTTTAAATAAGTGTAACCTTCTGAGTTGTTAGACCACAACTGAAGACATCCATGTCTTGTCATGTTTAAACTTTACAGCAGCTATTTTTTTCATACGCTTGCTGTTAGGCTTTTCAACTTTACAAATTGTCTTTTCTTGTTAAACCACTAAAACTGTACAAATATTTTCCCCTCAAAATGTCTTTTGAGAGTTCAATATACTTTTTCTTAAGACATAGTTTAGATTCCTACCTTTTTCTTCTAATGTCAAATTCTGTATGATCAGCAGATGTCAAATGTCATGTGTAAAGGCTACTGTTGTTTATAAAGCATCAATTGTCATGTTTTAACAGGTGCTTGTCTATCAAGAACGGTATTTGTCCTTTGAATTACGATAGCTTTCACAATTTTCTTGTACTGCATGTTCTATAATTTGCAAAAGGATTTCAGCATTACTTTGTAGTTGTTTTTCCTATCTAGAATTTAGCGTATTTGTAAATGTATGTGGAAATGTGTATATTGTAAGCCCACCTTGGCAATGCAGTGTCAGCCTAGAGATGCATCATAAGTCTGGCAGTACACTTTTAGCCATTAACTGACAATATTGGATATGTTCCAATGTTGTTGACTGTCACTTGGACAGGTAGAGGTTTCTTGTCAAAACAATTGATAAATGGAATAGACACTACAGCCACACCCAATAAAAACTAATGACATTTTTTTCAAGCAAAACATACACACACACACACACATACACACGCACACGCATACACACACACATGTACATAGGCCATTGGATATATTGCTTTGTGGATGGAAACTGCTTCAATTCTGTATTCTGAATTCAAATCCCAACTCCTGTCACCAGCAACAAAAAGAGGTTGGGAAATACTGAGACATGTTCTCTACTATTTCAGCTGATTACTTTCAGAGCCAGCATACCAGCTTGTAGGAGAAAAAACAAAGGGACGCTCAAGTCCTGTGCACTCAATGGGAAATACATATATATATACACACATACAAACACACACAGATGCACATATACATATGTACATATATGTGTATACACACACACACACAAGTAAAAACATACAAGTATATATATTTACACACACAACACACATATATATATGCATACACACATATGTATATATATGCATGTGTGAGTGTGTAATAATTGATTTAGTGCTTGCTTTTTCAATTATCTCCAATGTTAAATCACTCCTATGACATCTCCTTTTTTCCTCCTCATACCTCACATTATAATGGATTATGATTTAATCCTTGCCAAAATCCGTGCAAGTACATTGCTATAAGTATTGTTATATACATGAAAATATTGTATCATACTTGATATGCATAATATAATATATATATCATATGTTTGACTTTAGAAGATGCATGTGAGTCACGATTAATTTGTACATAGCTGTATCCATACTATTTGCATAATTTGCCATATGCTCTATTATGCATAATTTCTGATATTCTTTTCTTTTACACCATGTCATATTATGTTGTATTTTTAGTATATTATATATGGAGATGTGTGTATGAATGTTTATTAGTTGCATATGAATATGAAAAGATATACATACATATATACACATGTATGTATACACATACAAGAACACACGTATGAGAACATATACACGCACATATATATTAGATTAATCTCATTTATATTATATTACATATTTATCCAATTCCATACTTTTCTTTCTATTTTCCATACATTTTACTGTTTATTTACCACGTCTTATTTATTTATTTAGCTAAACATTAATCTTTATATATTATTCACTTAGGATTATAATTACTTTTCTTGTCACATACTATTCAATATAATTTTTGTTCTCTTGTATATACATATATGTATATATCTATATGTGTATGTATGCATATAGATGCACACATGTATACACTCACACACGTACACACACACACACACTCACATGCCATACCCACACACATGATGACACATCAATTTAATATAATTTAAATAATCAGCACAAAGAAAAATATGAAATATGTCTTCCCTCCAGCTAGGTAACAATGTATCTTCTTTACAACATCACACCTGCTCTACCCTCTTTCTTGTTAACTCTCTCTTCCTTTCTCTCTCTCTCTCTCTCTATCTGGCTGGGTAATCATGTACATCCTCTACATCAAGACATCTGTATTTGTCTCTCTCTGTCGCACTCTAACCTTCATCATCTGGCACAAGATCACCTCCACCCATGCCCCCCTCCTTTTTCAAAGATGCTTTGTCTTGCAAAGTTACTTGGTGACCCTACCAATGTAGGTGCCACTTATAAAGCATCCAGTCCACGCTGTAAAGTGGCTGGCATTTGGAAGGGCATCCAACTGTAAAAATCATGCCAAAACTGGTACCATGTAAAAAAAACACACAGTCCACTCTGCAGGGTGGTTGGAGTTAGGAAGGGCATCCAACCATAAAAAGCCATGCCAAAACAGACACAGAAGTATGGTGCAGGCTCATGTCAAATCGTCCAACACATGCCAGCATGGAAAGAGGACGTTAAATGATGAAGATGATAAAATTTTAGGAACTAATGTGTAGGAGAAACTTCATTATGTTTTACTTATATACTTTATTTCATTCCTTACGACTTGATTATTTTAATTATTTTAACTTTATTAAAACCTTCTTTAGCAAGCATTCTGATTTGAAGATATAGATCTGCCAAGCATCCTAGTTTTGGTTTTTAACATGCTTAGTTGAATTCAGAAACTAGTTAACACGATAGGTCATCTCCTTTCTACTAGATTCAAGTCTTAGGTTCATCATCCATTTGTATCATTGTTGTGTATTTCCATAAGTGTGCTGAAAAACTGTCTGTTCTAGTGTTCTCTGTGAAGACCTTTAAACATGTCACCTGCTTCTCTTCCCAGGTGCATCGTTTCTCTCTTGAGCTTCTTGTTAGTCATAAGTCTTTTTATTTTAATAGCTTTTTTCCTTGAGCTGCTGTTGTCTGGAACTCGTTACAATGGTCTTGTTTTTCTCTTGTGGTATGGTATCCAGTCTTTTAAGCTTTCTGTTAATCGATATCGTCTGAATTTATAGATCCCTTCTTTCCTTTCTTTGTAATTCTTTGTGCTACACTGATGTTGTGCCTTATTTTGGATAAGGCCATACTAAAAACAAATCAAGTATATGATTTTCTTCTTTCTTTTTGAGGAAAATTTTTGCATCTTCGTGTTTAATTATCATCCATGTAATGTATAGCCAGTCAGGTATTAAATCAATTTATTTAAATAATAGTATAATTTGATTATTCTTTCATTCTTTTATTTGTTTCAGTCATTTGACTGCAGCCATGCTTGAAGGGTTTTAGTCAAATAAACTGACCCCAGTGCTTATTCTATCAGTCTCTTTTGCTGAACTGCTACATTTCAGGGATGTAAACACATCAGCACTGGTTGTCAAGTGGTGGACGTAGTGGTGGGACAAACACAGACACACACATAGATGCACACACATACACACACACATGTATATACACGCACACATATATATAAAAGAATAAAAAGAAAAAAAAAAATATATATATATATATATATATATGTATATACATGAAGGGCTTCTTTCAGTTTCTATCTACCAGATCCACTCACAAGGCTTTGGTCAGCCCGAGGCTATAGTAGAAGACACTTGCCCAAGGTGCTATGCAGTGGGACTGAACCTGGAACCATGTGGTTAGGAAGCAAGCTTCTTATCACAGCCATGAATTTAATTGATTTTTCATAACAACTTCCTAAACTTCTTAAAAAAATTTTAATTTCTGTCCAGCTTTTACTCCTGCTTTTCTTATTTCTTCTCTTTTGTCTCTTCTTCTCATGCCCTTTATTTGATCTTATTTTCTTTCCTCACCCCACCCCCCATCTATTCTTTCCTTCCTTGTTGTTACTGTTTGTTTACTATTTACTAGTTTTCTTCTTCAGTATAAAAATGGAGACACTAAAGGACTTCCTAAAATAACTCTGAAGAGCTACAAGAAAGGTAAAATTAGTTTGCAGCCCATAAATATTGTCCTTACTTAAACACACAAAACTACACACATACACATCAACACATGCATTACACACACACACACACACGTGCGCGCACGTGAATATATTTAGTTACATATGCACTCACACACACACATGTATATTTGAAAACATATATATACATATACAAACTTTTGTTTCTCTATGAACGTGTGTTAAAAAATGACAAACCAAGATAGCACTGCAATACATTGTTAATTTGTTTTATGCATTAAAATGATTTTGTTTTCCTTTTAGCACAAAAGAAAGAGGAGGAAAAATCAACATCTGTTTATTATATTTAATTTTAACTTTTATAATTTTTTTAGCTTTCTTCCTTTTTTACGGAATTTTGATTCGTTTAACATCAGTTATTCTTGAGTTGTCCTTAAACTTTTCTCTTATGTAAGTCAAATGTTTTCACAACCACTCAAAACACCTCGTGTAAGCGTGTTTACTGAGTAAGACTATAAGGACAAAAGATATCTGGAGTTTTCACCATCCTGCTATGATTTGACTCACTCCCCTGCATTATCTGTATTTCCTTTTTAGCTAATTTTAATTGATTAAAATTTTTTGGTAGTTGTCTCCCTTGCCCTTTTTTGATAAGAATTTAATCAGTAAGCTAATAATTCTTTCTCCATACTGTGGGACTTTAGAGAGCTGAACGAGCATATATCGTACCTCATGGGAGGCGAGGCGACGGATGTATAAGCCGAGCGATAATGGAATTGTATAGAGGCACCATCAGACAGTCAAGGCCATAATGGAAAGAGGGCACATTTCACCGCTGGAGGCAGTTTTCTGGTATAACATGTTTCCCCAATCCGGACAAGCTGAAGAATCTGCATCACACAGAGTGGTATTTAAATACGAATGAAGGCATCCCAGTAAAGCGCCAGAGTGCCACGAGGAAGAGAAGGAACCCACCTGTGTGAAAATAGGGGAGGAAGTCTGGGTTAAGCCACCAAAGGTGCGCTGTACATCTCAATGGAGCAGATGAATGGTGATGGCAGTCAATTCCAGAAACAACGTCTCCATGGATGGAATGTCGTGACACATTCTGGACCTTTGCAGGATTGTCGCTTCATCAGATGATGATTGTGGAGAGGAGGAAAACGAGGCACCAAAACCAATGCTGCTGTATGTCCTTTGGCCACTACCTATGTTTCAGTTAATTTCTAAAGTAATGTGAAATTAGTTAAATAAATTTGTCATTATGAGGTTGGTGTTTTGAAACATAAATTAATATAGATGTTTTTATAGAAGGTTTTAACTTAGATCACTTTAAAACATGAAGTTTGCATCATAGAGCCAAAGGCAGTCACTGATGGGGTTGGTAGCAAAAGGGTTAATATAAATTACTGTTCTCATTACATATCCATTGAAGACTTCTTACATGTGAGAACCATGCTAATTAACATAATCAGACTGCTGGGCCTCCTTCCATTCCTCAATATTCCCAAATGACTTGAAACAGACTGTATTCATTTTAGCTTTTATAAATGAATTTATCACCATAATCAATGAAGTTTCACCTCAAACAGCCTCACAAACCTATACACTGTGCTTCCTTAAAATTTATCTTTTATAGCAAATTGCAATGGGTAGAAGCTATATAATATAATATATAGTAATAATAATCGCAATAATAAAAACAACAACAACAACAATAATAATGATATGCATGCATAGTTCAATGCTTATAATTTTTTTATGGGATTTCTAGTAAGTTTTTTTTTGATTTTATTTTATGCATATATGTATCCTTAAATATTATTCATTTTGCATGTGCATATAGATATAAACACATTACCCACCTCTTTTTTCTGTGGATAAATGCGAATACATTTCCTTCTTCACATAAGTGATAAATTTGTCCTTCTTTCTGAAATCATAAATCCACATCTGTACAAATACATTTTATTTTCTTCTTCTTACACATAAGAGTAAACATATTTTCTCTAGAATATTTTTAAGATCTATATATACATTTTTTTTTTCATACGTGTGCAAATAGGTTTTCATTTTTATATTTGTCATTTTCTTTTCCTTTGGTGAGGGTTTTGTATTCACAATTGAAGGTGTTTTTATTTACATTTGCAAGTACAAATAATTTCCCTTTTGAATGTATGAGAACAAAACCGTTTGATATATTTGTGGAAGTGTCTTTTGTATAGAACAACCATCTTTTCCTTTACATATTCATGTGTAACTCAATTTGTAGATGTGAGTGTAAATATTGTCTTTTCACAATGAAAGTGCAACAAAATTCTTTGTTTGAGGGTGTGTGTATCTGTGTAAAAGTAATATCTATCTGTCTGTCTGTTAGTTTGTCTGTCTATCTCTCTATGTGTCTGTCTGTGTGTTTGTATCTCTGTATGTATATGTACTTGTGTATGTGATTGCATATAATGTTATATATATATATATATATATAT
>NC_068994.1:38144327-38147245 GCF_001194135.2 Octopus bimaculoides | reverse complement strand
CTATCTATCTATCTATCTATCTCTCTCTCTCTCTATATAAAAATATATATATAAACACATACGTATATTTGTGTTTGTTTGCTGTGTGTTTGTGTGTGGGAAGTTCCTTATTCCAGTCAAAGGAAATAACTTACCATTTATGTATGTTGATGTAAAAAGTGTCATCCTCATCACAGTAAGAAAAAAAATGCTTTCTTTTATTATTGTTTTTGTTTTTGTTATTTTCCCATTTCTGTGTAAATGTCTTGTATAGAATCGTATTTTCATATTGTAGCTATTGTAAACCTATTACTACTCCTTCGCTAGACTCTGTCCTTGAAATGTGGCCATGCTGGGGCACTGCCTTCATGTGCTTTGTGAATCGTATTAAACCTTGGACTTAATTTTGTCAGGACATAAGCAGACATAGCATAAGTAACTCTGGTTTTTAGACATTAGGAAATATAAATACAGACATGCACATACACACACAGATGTACAAATACACACATACACAGTGTTCTTCCTCTCTCAAATATATTATTTTATTCTTTTATTTGTTTCAGTCATTTAACTGTGGCCATGCTAGAGCACCACATTTAGTTGAACAAATTGACCCAAGGACATATTCTTTGTAAGCCTAGTACTTATTCTATCGGTCTCTTTTGTCAAACTGCTAAGTTATGGGATGTAAAAGCACCAGCATCAGTTGTCAAACACACACACACACACACACGATAGGCTTCTGTCAGTTTCCATCTACGAAATCCACTCACAAGGCTTTGGTTAGTCCGAGGCTATAGTAGAAGACACTTGCCCAAGGAGCCATGGATTGGGACTGAACCCGCAAGCATGTGGTTGGTAAGCAAGCTACTAACCACACAGCAACTCCTGCACACACACACACACACACATATATATATATTTATGTTTGTGTGTGTATATATATATATATATATATATATATATATATATATATATATATATATACATACACATTTATGCATACATATACGCATAATATATAAACATATATATATGCATATATACATATATAAACATATATATATATGCATATATATATGGTTATATATATACATGTGTATGTATATACATGCACATATATAAATGCATATATACACATTTTCTGTCTATCAATTTTCATTTGGTTAACGCAAGGGTATTGCAGGAACAAGATACATGCCCAAGGTACCATGCTGTGTGATCAAACCTGGAACTGTATGGTTATGAAGTGAACTTCTTCACCACTCAGCCATTGTTGTACCTATTATTAGTGGGAATTCCTTGTGTTTGTGTTTGTATCTATTAACGATCTCCATCTCTTTTTTCCTGAACATAAATGGAAGGAAATATCTTTATGCATCTATAAGTACATAAGCATTCTCTCTCTCTCTTACTCTCTCTCTCTCTCTCTCACATATAAATATATATACATACATGCATATATATATATATATATATGTATGTGTATATATATATATATATATATATATATATATATATATATATACACACACACACACATATATATGTGAGGGAGAGAGACGAAGAGAGAGATATGGATAAGGATACAGAAAAAATTATATGGATATATGTATGCATGTGTATATATATGTGTGTGTATATATATATATATATATATATATATATATATATATATATATATATATATATATATATATATATATATATACAGACACATATATATACACACATACACACACATATATATACAACTATATATATACACATACATATATATATATATACCAATAAATACACACACACACATATATATACAAATATATATATATATATATACATACATATGCAAATATATATATGCACACATATATATACAAATCTATATACACATAAACATATACATACATATATATATACAAAAGCATACATATGCATGTACATATATACATACACATACACATGCATATGCATATATATATATATACACATGCATACATATGTTTGTGTGTGTGCGTGTGTGTGCTTGTATTCAGTGAATATATTTTTACATTTATATAAGTGTCCTACTATTTGTACCCATGTATATAATATCATCATGGTAGCACGAGCATCTTCCTTCCTGTTCACATTACACAGAAATATCTCTAACAAAATGTTCCATTCTATCCCTGAAGTCTGTGAAGCAATTCAAGATTTTTTTTTCCATAGTCGCTCTAATGATGGAAGCCAAGAAAAAGTCTTGGGGAAAGCTAAGGGAATAATACAACCATCTTCTAAATACGTGGAATAACAAGAACTGTTTGGAAAAATCAAACAATATTGATAGAGTGATAATATGTATACTCATATAAACACAAACCTAGAAATACATGCATCTTTGTGTGTGTGTGTGTGTGTGTGTGTGTGTGTGTGAGTGAGTGGGTGCAAATATATATATATATATATATATATATACATACACATACATTTATATATACATACAGACATATATATATATACATTTATATATAAATATAAATATATATATATATATATATATATATATATATATATATATATATATAAATATATATATACATATAAATGTCTGTGTGTGTGTGTATATATATATATATGTGTGTGTGTGTGCATATATATATGTACACATATATATGTGTACAGATATATATGTACACGTATATATATGTACACAGATATATATGTACATGTATATATATATGTACATATATATATATATATATACACTCACATATATATATATATGCATGCACACACACATATATATATGTGTGTATGTATATATATATATATATATATATATATATATATATATATATAAACACCTCGTTCAGAGATTTAACATTGCTTATATATATATATATATATATATGAAACTTTTCTCTGTGTGTGTTTGAGAAAGAAAGAATGTGAGA
>NC_068994.1:38142849-38144317 GCF_001194135.2 Octopus bimaculoides | reverse complement strand
TATAAACACCTCGTTCAGAGATTTAACATTGCTTATATATATATATATATATATATGAAACTTTTCTCTGTGTGTGTTTGAGAAAGAAAGAATGTGAGAGAAAGAAAGAAAGAAAGAGAGAGAGAGAGAGAGAGCTTGTGTAACATATATATTCATATTTCTAAAAAGAAAAGAAAAAAAGTAAAAAAAAAACAGTGTATTTGCATCCCAACAGTGCAATAAAGTGATATCATGTAACTGAATAAAGTGATGGGTTTTAAGATTTCATGCAAATATAACAGATTTGACTGTTTGGCGGATGGAGCACTGTGTAGTTTTTGTCTTCAGGGAAAGAAATTAGGCTTCAAATATTTGAAAGGCTTCTTAAGAGAATATTCTTCTTGCTAGATATAAAAGTCAGACTTTATGTGGGTTAGTTGTTAACTCAAATGTAAATAATTGCCAGATTTTGGTGTGTATTAGTGAAGAATATCTGCAAAACTTCCTTGATAATATTTTGTAAAAGATTTATTGTATAAATTTGTATAGACATATAGTCTTTTTATACAGTAAGTAAGAACTCTGCATTATGTGTATATATAACTGGTTTGTTTTTATCACTGTCTTTTATACTTTAGTTTTAATATTATTGTGGATGTTGTTATTGTTGTTGTTGTTGATGGTTGTGTTGGTGCAGATGGTTGCAGTTATACTTGTGTTGCTGGCAAAAAAATTTGTGTCAGAAAAATGTCTCACAATATTTATTCTAATTCTTTATCTTCAGAGTTCAAATCCTACTTTTATCCTTTTGGAGGACAATAAAATAAAATTTTGCTACCTATGTGAATTGCAACAAGATTTAATTGAGTCAAAAAATATTATGTATGATTTATGTAATTTAAGGTAGTATAATACTAAAAAAACAAGATAACTAGATGGTGAAACTAAACAATTTGGTTGTTTCATTGGAAATGGTTGGGTGAGTAAATGGGAATAAAATTGCTGTTTTCAAGGTGCATAACTTTTATAAATAAAAATATGCTCCATTTACTCCAGTGGAATACTAATCAGAAAACCTTGCTTATATAAATATTCACATGATTTATAGGTGATAAATACATCAAAGGGTCTAAAAACAGCAAATATATTCCCGAATAATATATTCTATATGCAAAATTTCAAGTGTCAATAAAAGTAACAACTGTTCAGCAAACTCTTGTAAGTATAACAGATGCTCTAAAGATCCATATTCCAATCTTTTCAATTTGAAACTAGTGATGTGAAAGTATTAAGCAGCCAACATTATACTCTAAATTTAGTCCATATTTGTTCACCCATGATGGCAGTTTAATTTTATTTTTAATTTATTTATTGACAATATGAGTACACACTGTTTCCTTCTCTTCTTTTTCTTTTGTTTTTTTTTTACATTTTAGTCAGGAAGGGAAATAATGTCCATGACCCTAAAATATATACATATGTATATATA
>NC_068994.1:38129627-38142209 GCF_001194135.2 Octopus bimaculoides | reverse complement strand
GGGGTTGGTAAAATAAATACCAGTTGAGTGATGGGGGTCAATGCAATTGACATACCCACTCCCCTGAAATGGCTGGCCTCATGCCAGAACTTGAAATCTGTTTCCTTCTTTTCTTTTGTTTGTACTTTTTAGTCAGGAAGGGAAATAGTGTCACTGACCTTTCAAAGAGCCTCTGAGACTGGTCAGAGTGAGTGAGGAATGTATCCTCAAACCAGAGAACTGGTTTGAATGCATGCAACTAACAGAATATGCTCTGCTAGAGACACTCGAGCTGTCAAATGGTGGTGTTAACCTAGGAAATTGACTGCATCTACCACCCAATTGGCTACGACAGGAATTGAACTCAAGTGCTAAGAGCCTGAAAAATACCACAAGATATCATCATATCCAATGTTCTTACAGTCCTGCCAATCCATCTCCCTGGATTAGTACGTTAGTATTAGCCTTGAAAGGATGAAAGATAACATTGAACTCAATGGGATTCAAACTCAGAATGCAAAGATTTAGAATAAACACTGCAAGGTCTCTGCCAATTTCCCATCCCTAACTGTGAAAAGGTTTACTTGAGCTTACAGATGTTTACAGCTTTCTAATTATGCACTTCTTTGAGTGCAGGTTAGGATAAGTTTTGGACTTTATTTTATAGATTCAATGACAACTAACAGTTGCAACAAGCCAAACAAAATCAATCTCTATGTGGTCATTCAACCTACTAAAAATAACAGTCATGCTTCCTCTTACTGCTTGCAACCATCTTAAAATGGGACATACTGGAAAATACAGTTCTGAATGTGCAAAAAAGTGGCATGATCAAAGCTGGAACTGCTTTTCTCATTCACAGGCAGGTGTATCTGATGATGGCCAACCTAGGGCTAAGCAACCACCACCAAACCACCTCCACAACTGCTGCTGCTACTACTGCAGTGATCTTTTTCTATTATCAAACAAAGTTTACTTTTCATTGCAGGTAATAATTTGTTTTACGCAAAGTACTGGTTTTTATATATCCTATGTTTATTATCTACACTAGCAGAAAGACTGCCCTCCAGCCAGTTTTCTGCTAGCCCCTTGATAATATTTTCATATTTGATTTCCATTTCTAATAATTTTTATATTTTACATCTAATTAATTCTTTGTATAATAGTGCTCACTTGCTTAGTAGGTATTACTTTCATTGTTGTGGCTTCAGCGTATATAGGGATTTACGAGAAAGAATTTTTCCAGAGGGCTGGAGAGAGGAGTTTTGGAAAATTCACACGATCTGACTTTTTTCCCTCATAACTTTCAGGAAGATATGTATCTTTTAATGAAAATCTATACAAATCCCTTTCAAACAGCATATATTACGATTATAAAGAAATTTGTGGGGAAAATTTTTCAGGGATTTTCTTCATTTTCTTTAAACCACAGCCTTCGAAATGATGGGCATCTTTGTATGAAAAATATTTTGTAAACTCTTTTTTTTTTAAATCATCATCCCACTCTGGACTTATTTTGGCCAATTTTTTGCACTTCAAAACCACGAAAAGAGCATTTTCAGTAAAAATTAAAAATAAAAATTGTTAATATTTTCAGAGGGGAAAGTGAGTGATTTAAGGGCGATTTGGCAGTTGTTTCCAGTATATCCAAAGACAGCCCAACTTGTTTCTTTATCACTCTCACGTGTATTGATGTTTTTCAATATTTTTTCCCCATAAAGACATTTATATGCTATAAAAAAGAAAATTTGAGAAATTATGTTGTTTGCACAGTTATTGACATCCTGTAACCATATATTCATATATATGTATATATATTATCATTATTACATATGTATGTATGTATCTATGTGCGTGCATCTTTGTTCCTGTGTTTTTCCTCCGCTATCATTTGACAACCAGTGTTGGTGTGTTTACATCACCATTACTTAGTGGTTTGGCAAAGAAACTGATAGAATAAGTACTAGGCTTAAGAGCATTAAGTCCTGGGGTCGATTTGTTTGACTAAAACCCTTCAAGGCAGTCCCCCAGCATGGCTGCAGTCAAATGACTGAGGCATATGTGAAGATATCTGCTGATAATAAAAAAACTAGTTAAATATTAATGAACAAAACAATAATTTTATATAAATTGCATACATATGTGTTGCATAATGGTCTTTGTGCATTCAGAAATCAGCCCATGCAAATTTTATCCAACCGTGACATAAATCTTCATGCTAATATTGTCTGAAGATGAAATCCACAGAGTTGAATCTTTTTGATAATTTAGATCTTTTTCTTTCTTTTTTCCTTTCTTTCTTGCTTTTTGTTTTTCTTTGATGAGGATCTTCTCTTGATTTGGGAACAATAAATTTGTTCTTGTGATACCAAAAAAGCTATTATTGCACATCAAGCAATTATTTAGAAATTAATTATGGGGTTTGATAATTTTGGCTTAGTGTAATAATATGAATGCTTAAACACTTAGTTTTAAAAAGTAAAAGCTAACATTTTTGTAAGAAAACTGTGTTATTGTATAGTTGTGACTGATTTCTTAAACACTAACTGGATTTCTGATCTTAAGAAACTTGTTTGATTTTAAATTTAATAAGTTATTGATCCAGTTTTTCTTGATTTACGTTCCTTAATCATATTTGCTTTATAATTGCTATACCAATCATAACATCTTTCTAGTGAAAAGAAACAATCATAACTGCACTTAATGGCCATATAAAGTAAGTGAAATAGCAAGTTTACTTCTATAAATAAGGATATCCAAGGAGAAAACTACTTTGAACTGTGTCCTTTCAACCATTAGCTTTGACTAAAACAGTGTTGTATTTCAGAATAAATGGCTTTTAGCAATAGAAGGAAAAACAGTTATTTCCTCAGAATGAATATGATATGAGGTGCTTTGTAGATATTTCTATGTTTAAGTGAAACAGGAAAAGTTGTTTGTTAAACATGAATTTGTATTAGAATTAAAAAGTTTCATGCAAACTATTGGAAGAAGAATTTGAAGTACTTAGTTTTATCATTTTGTCCTTATACTTACATAAATATGACAAATATTAAGATATTTAAATGGAATCTTCTATTAACTATAGTTTTATAGACAAACAAATCATCTGTAAAATAAAATATTAATTAATGATAGTAAAAACAACACTACTTTTTGGTTTCATTTTGACAATGGCTGTAGAAAAAGTATAGGCAGAGAGAGGGTTCTTGAAGTGCTGTAGTTTTGAAGCAGAATGATTAGGAAAAATATTTAAAGTAGAGTTTGAGAGGAGAGATAAAATGAGGTAAAGGGGAAGGTGTGAGTATCAGGTAGGCCTGAATGGGGGTGGTATGCAAATTTCTAATTCAGAGGAATGGAGGCAACTGTTATAAGTAAGATGGAAAGGAAGAAGTACCATGTAAGTGGACCAGTGGTTTCAGTGTGTTGTCTAATTAATGTGGGTATAGTCTAGAATGTGTGGTATGTAACTTCAATATATTTTGTATATGTGAGCAACAGTCTAAAGCAATCTGAAATACATTTAAATAAATTTTATGAATATCTTAAGAGCACCTTATATTGGTAAATGGATTATAGTTGAAAGAGATTATCTATTCTTCAGATAAAGTAGGTGCATATATTGCTATAGGCATAGAGATGGTTAAAGAAGATTTCTTTGAAACCATAAGGTTTCTTTGGAACCATTGGGTCGTACCGCAGGAACATTTTGGCCAACATTTTATACTATATCTGCAAAGTGACTAATCCATTATGAATGAAATTGGTAGAGAGGAACTTGGAAGGTAAAGTTGGAAGAACTGTCTCTAAGTATTTTGTCCAGTGTGGTAATGATTTTGCCAGCTTGCCACCCTAAAAGATTGTGTAATATTACAAGATACTTTTTTTAAGGAAAACTGTCCACTTCTATGCACTCTGTTACCTGGTATTCACAGGAGTGCTGAATGAGGAAACCACTCAGATTTCTAAGTCCTTTAATCTGCTATACATATATACATGCACACATGCCTATATACACAAACACATGTATTTATATATATATATATATATATATATGTCGTGTGTGTATACACATACATATATATGCACCACACTTGTGAACAATAATTTTATTGGCTGCAGGTTTCTGACAAGTCAATCATAGGTTTATTGAAGTTATTATGGCAAGAGTGAGAAAGTACTATATACCCAACTCTTACGAAACAGATACTACTTAAGGTATTTTTGTTAAAATATATTGGGTTACCAGTATTCTTGCCAAAGGTTTACATCTTTCATTAATATGTTGAGAAAAGATATACACATACATAAACAGATCTTCTTACTCATTTGTTCTAGCTTACAATGACTGTTAGTGCTGTCATCCATGAGTAAGTGTTCAAGTGTGTATGAAAATCAATTCAAGGTGCAAATATGGGGCACACATATATGGCAGTAGTAGCAATTGAAGGTTATTGCTGGTGTCTTTCAGTTAATTTCATCTAGTTTTTTTTTTTTTTTTGTAGTCTGTATGTTTGTAATTTTTTATGCTATTTGATAATACTCCACCACCGTGATCATTTACCAATAATTTTCATTAGATATAAGGTACCTTGCACCATTTCATAATGTGTCTGAGCTAATAAATGTATCTTTTCTGGTACCTTTGTTCTTGGGTTCTCATTTGCAGCTCAGAACCATTAAAAATCTCTTGATTGATTAGTGTATGTCAGTGCAAATAATATCAAGTCTTAAAACCATTTGATGTCATTGTAAAATTTTTATCATGATCTATCATGCAATTATACCTGGCTTAGACAGTTTCCCTTCATTGGACTGTTACAAGAATTCATGAAATTACAAGTGAATCTTGGGATACTATTACTATTGATTGACTGCTATTTTGCCTTAATGGAATGAACAAAATTAGTGAAATTTTAAAGATATTCCTTATATAAGTATGAAACTGTGATAGGAATTCTATTACATGTTTTATAACATCTATGCTCTCTGGTGATCTGAAGTGAGATCAAGTTAAGGAATTTTTTGACTATATTTGTATGAGTATTGAAGCTAAAAGCTGGATTGCACCACAGAATTTCCTTGTACTGATTCAGCATCCAGGAGCCAATGGTCTAGGTATGTATTCTATCCAAATTGAAAATCTACGACAGTTAAATGTTTCATTGCAGAATGGTAAAGCTTTTGTAAAAGCATCTAAATGCGAAAATAAAAATGATGGCAGCAGCAGCAACAACAGCAGTAGTGGTGGTAGTGGTAGTAACAGCAGCAGCAGCAGTAGCAGTAGTAGTAGTAGTAATAGCAACAACAGTAGTTGAGTGGTAGAGGGATAATTAGTTTTATTTTTTAATAGTAACAGAAGTGGATGGATGGAGCATTGCTTACACACTATTTTTTTTAAAGTGACAAGAGAAAAACATCCATAGATCATCTAAAATCTCTTCCACAGATATAATAATCATTGTTTCTTTCCTTATCTCTTTTCTGGAGAAAAGTTCTCTGTATAAACAATAAGCAAGATCTGCAAAATTCTCAACTATTTTGCAGACTGTTGACAGCATTATGTCATAACTGACTCTAATCTCGGCAAAGTTCCAAGCCAGTAGTTACATGAAAACAACATCAAGCTGTGATTAAGTTTGGAATGTATATAAACAGCATGATGTGTTATATTATCACAGAGTTTCTCAAAACAAAGGAATATAGATGCAGTCGAGGGGAAATAATGAAGCATGACTGAATCTATTGTCATAATAATAGTGTAGAAAGAGAGTGAGTAGTGAATTAAAGAAACTTAGCATTTTGATTAGGAAAAGTATACAGTGCTGAGTTAAATAATTTGGAAGAATATATGGCCGAGTAGTTAGGCTGTTGCACTCACAGTTGCTAAATTATGAGTTCAATTCCCAGACCGGGAAGCGTGTTCAACTCTTAAGAAAAACACTTCATTTCATGTTGCTCCAGTCTCCCTTTCAATCAGTGAGGGGTGTTGGCTTGCTTGCCTAGCCAGCAGGATGATATCATTCAAAAGCTAAAGTGATGCATAGCACATTGGGACCAGCGATGTGAAACAACATCTGATAATCTGATATGTTATGTGATCGTATGACATTACTTACACACACACTTGTGTGTGAGTGTATGCATATATGCATGTATATGAATAATTGTGTGCATGTATGTATGTCATATGTTCCCAACCACATGATCTTGGGTTCAGTCCCACTTCATGGCACCTTGAGCAAGTGTCTTCTAATATAAGTCCCAGGTTAACTAAAATCTTGTGAGTGGGTTTGGTTGATACAAAATAAACGAAGCCCATTGTGTGTATATATATATGTGTGGGTATAATTATGTTTGTGTTTGTTCCCTTGATACTGCTTGATGATTGGTGTTAGTTTGCTTATGACCCTTAAGTGAAAAGAGTTTGGTAAAAAGAAAGATTGATAGAATAAGTACCAGGCTGAAAAATAAGTATTAGGGTCAATTGTTTGATCAAACTCATCAAGGGCATACCCAAGCATGGCCACAGTTGAAAGACTGTAACAAATAAAGGATAAAAGATATACACAGAAAATCTGGCACTCTGTTGGTTACGATGACAAGGGTTCCATTTGATTCAATCAATGGAACAGTCTGTTTCTGACATTAGTGTACAAGTGGCTGAGTACACCACAGACATGTATACCATTAACATAGTTCTCAGGGAGATTTAGTGTGACATAGAATGTGACAAAGCTGACCCGTTGAATTACAGGTATAACTCATTTATTCTATGTGTTTATAACTATGCTATATG
Source organism: Octopus bimaculoides (assembly GCF_001194135.2). Classification (NCBI taxonomy): domain Eukaryota; kingdom Metazoa; phylum Mollusca; class Cephalopoda; order Octopoda; family Octopodidae; genus Octopus; species Octopus bimaculoides. The sequence goes on along the minus strand of NC_068994.1, from coordinate 38,135,431 downwards.
ACATAAAGTTCCATAATAAGAATTACATAACCAAACCATTTCATCGGGCATTTTGAACTGCTGACAGCTAAAACTGGTTGTATTTCCCTAAGTCTACATGATTTTGATTTGCTCTGTGACTTCTTAGAAGAATCTATATTGTAAACTGTGGGGAGACAACTATATACATATATATATATATATATATATATATAATTATTATGTGTGTGGCTGTGTGTGTAGGGGGTGTACTGTGACAGTATTAGGATTTATTTTCTATCCAAAATGATCGAGGTTCTTTCCCTGTTTCCATATTGTTACTACAAATGTATGCTGGATATTTAAAACTTTACAAAAGTCTGACAATTATTTTTATTGGTTCTGTTTTTTTTTCTCCCAAACTTTCATCTGTTCAAACACTTGCTTCATTGATATTAAGCTGTTTAATATTTTCAATTCAGCTATTTCCATTTTATAAAATATATTAATTTCATCTGCTACCAAAATAGTTTGTGTTTTTAAATACAGCATATCCATAAGAGATATTATATCTGAGCAAATTCCACAGTTTATTTGCATTTTTACAATGTATTTACATTCAAGCATGCTGCACAGATGGCTATATCATATATATAAAATGCCATCAATTACACACACACACACACACACACACATATATATATATATATATATATATATATATATATTCCATCTTTCTACCTTTCTTTCTGTTTTGCTTTTCAATTCTGATAGGACATTTTCCCATTAGTGTTACTTCTGAACATACCTTGACTTATGCTGTCTTATAGCTGAAAGGCCTTTATATGTATGTATGTATGTATACCACCTACCGGCATCATTTTCCATTATGCCTTGTCCTTATTCTGTCATCATTTATAATTTGTTTTTATCACAGTCCTTTATGTTCTCACTCATTCCAGTTGGTTTTTGCTATTACTACCACCAAATCGAACAATCTTATTGATACTGTCTCATGAATGTGATGATTTTTGCCCAATAACTGATAAGGAACAAATTTGTCCACATTTTGTGTGTTCCTTTGTCATTTTTCTGTGCAAATTTTTTAATAGCCCCCCCCCCCCCACACACTTTTCATTTCCTGAAACATCAAGCTTTTTGACATTTGAAACTGTTATTCAATCTCGAAAATATTTAACAGAATATAGAAAGTAACTGTAACTTAGAGATGGTGTCTATTTTCACTATCAAAGAAATGGAACAAAAGAAAAATGCAAAACCGAATTGGAAATGATGAAGTGGAATTTCTATTTATGTAAAATAAAAAAAATAAAAATTAAACTCTACTAAAATGGAACTGTGCAAACTGAGCTACATGTAAACTGAAGGACTACTGTATATATGCACACACTAAAAGAATCTATCTATCTATCTATCTAATCTATCTATCTGTCTCTTATATATATATATATACGTATAAATATACGTATATGTGTGTGTGTATATATATATATATATATATATATATATATATATATATACATATTTACACATGTGTGTATGCATATACTCACGCACACAATAATATTCAATTTATATCCAATAATATTTAATTGGATTCTGAACAATATTTTATATTTTAGAAAACAAAAATCTAAACTGCATAAAGCCTCTAACTGTAAGTAACTTAAATTCTTCAAGTGAATTATTTTCCCTGTGTGTGTGTATGTGTAGTTACATGATACTGCTGTCTACTTCCATAGATTTTCAGCTACAGCTGTGTTGTTTTAAGTTCTATTAGGGATACTGCTGCTGGTGGGTGGAAATAAACACTATCAGTTCTACATCATTAGGTTTGTGTGGAAAACTTGTGACTGTCAACACCATTTAGGATATGGATGATGGAAAGTGGAAATACAAAATCATATCTACTTTCCTTATTGTCACACTTAAATAATTAGTTTTATGATGTTTGTTGAGACATACAACATTTGTTTCAATGAAAAATATCTCTCTGATTTAAAAAGAAAACAAAGAAAAGAAAAATTGTGCTTAAAGTTACAATATATATTTTTAAACATTCCTTTAAGCTGATTGACAGAATTTAATAGAAATAATCAAAAAATCAAATCTTATCTTGTTTCAAATGTAATTGAAGGAAACAACAACAACAATCTTTAACTGTGTTTGCAAATAAAATTCTTCTAAGATTATATTGGTTTCTTTGATTTCAAGAAGTTTGAAAATGTGAAGAATTTTATTAAATTATATAAAGCGTTTTTCTGTATTTCTTTATTATAGAAATGGTGATAGGATTATTTTGTTTATGAGAGGATTTCCATTCTATTTCAGCAAAATACATACAATTTCTATTTAATCTGTAAAAGCAACATAAAAAGCCAAAGATAACACTAATAATAATAATGATGATGATGACGATGATGATGATAAATGTATATGTATTATTGTAGGAAAGCATGATTATTTAACCTTACTAATTCAAAGTTTTATTTCATTTAACTCGATATTTTCTTTAATTTTGTAACATAAAAGATAAACTCTGAACACTAAGTTGATTTAAAACACTAAGAGATAAATAAATATAGCCAAATACAAGGCTACTAGATTATTTAGCTGACAAAGGCTATGGCTGTAAACTATTTAGTGGGGCTTAAAGCTCTAAATTTAATCCATCATGTGAGATTCTTCAGAGTCTGCCAAACACAGCATTAATGTAAACAAATTTTCTTGGTATGGTTCCCCATATGCTACATTATTACAAGACACCAAAATCAATCACAGAAAAGAAAACGGGAGCTTCTCCCTGGTTGTTTGATTTTACAAGAAAAAGCAACCAAATCTGTTTGAAATAACATCCTACTATCTTAAATAAAGAAAATTTTGTTGGACGGTATACACCCTGAGATACACACACACACACATGTACGATATACATACATATATATATATTACGGTAGTTAACGTGAGACTTTCTTGTATAGATATGCTCCTATATATATATAAATAGATAAATATGATTTAGGGAAAAACAATAGATTCTTCCCTATGAATTTTTTCACAATAACTATTTGATAAATTCTTATATAAAAGTTTATCCTATTATTGTATCAATTAAATATATATATATATATATATATATATATATATATATATGTGTGTGTGTGTGTGTGTGTGTGTGTGTATATATATATATATATATGCAATCAATATTCTCCTTTCTCAGATAAAGGGCATGGTAACATCCATATCTCTCTGAAATCATTCACTGCCATCTTAAATAAAGGAGGATGCATTGGACAATGTATACCTTGATACATAGTTGCCCTGTGATCAAAATGTGAACACCCTCTCTCCATCTTCATTATTCCAAGACTCAGGGTATGATCCAAAAAGTGTTACATACTTTACTCATCAAATCGACTGAACATATCAAAACCTTCTAAGAACTTTCCTTTGAACCAATTATTGCTAACACAGGTTATTATCAACTTCTTTTCAAATTGTATAAAAGTTAATTGTGACTATTGGTTCTGAACCAGGGTCCATATGCGATTTTGTTGTTAAAATGTATGTGCATTAAATTGGGGTATATTTCTGCAATACACAAAATATCTTAATTTTTTTAATACAATTTCTAATAATATTCAATTATAAGAACATAAGGATTTTATTTAAACTCTCAATGGCTAGGGCAGATCTAGTTGAGTAAAATAGGAATCAAAGAGGTCTATAGGTAAAAAAATGATTGAGAACCACTGATCAAGATGGTAATGCTGAAAACTGATCATAAAAAAAGGAGAGAAAAAAGAAAGTAAAGGAAAATATGCATATAAATGTGCCCTAGTCAAATATTCATCTAAAAAGCACTCTTCATTTCTCAGTTTCAGCTGTGCATTATGAATTCGTGTCAAATGTAATTTTCACCATTGTCTGAGGGTAAAATTACTCAAATCTGCACTTATTAACCTCGTTGGTTTTTATGACAAGTGTGTAATGATTTAGTAGATAAGAATAGTGGCATATGTTTGAACAACAAAGACAAATTAAGCTGTACAAAAATAACATGCAAAATGAATTCTTGATTTTGCTGAAATTATTACCGCTTCCAGAGGAAGTAGGACAATCACTTGGTGGTAACTGGTACCAATTCCAAATGATAGGGGAGGTATTCTAAGGAATCAAATTCTTTAAAACTGACATATCATTAACCTATTACCATTTAAACTATTCATATCCAGCCCAAATATTCCACTTGTTTTATGTTCAAATCAGTCAAATCTAGCCTCTTACACCTACCTTGCAATGTCATTATAAAAATTTTTTCAAATCATATTATCAAAATCTCAAATCTATGAGATAATGCATGATTTTAATTCAAGTAAATGTGAATGTAAACAAATAAATATTACATTTGACAAAGCAATCTGAATGCTAAGGGTTTAAGGAAAAGAAAGTCTGATTGTCTGCAGAACAACTGTGGATAAATGTTTCTGCCTCAATAGATATCATCAGTACAGCAATTGTCTTATCTTACTTTCAGTAGTCAGGACAATTAGACATATACATATACAGAGTAGAACACGTTTATGGCCTATGTAATTTACATTTTTTTTTTTTTGGTCTTTTCAAGCCTAGCCCAGTTTCATGGGCCCGGTTTCCCAGTTTCTATGGTGTATGTGTTCCCCCCAGCTGGACAGGATGCCAGTCCATCACAGCGTTACTCAAGAAACAGGAAGAAAGAGTGAGAGAAAGTTGGGGCGAAAGAGTACAATAGGGGTCGCCAACACCCCCTGCTGGAGCCTCATGGAGCATTAGGTGCTTTCACTCAATAAACACACACAACACTCAGTCTGGGAATCAAAACCACGATCCTCCGACCACGAGTCCACTGCCCTAACCACTGGGCCATTGCGCCTCCACTGTAATTTACTTAAAGGAAACAAAAATGAAATAAGAGAAAAATATAAAGTGTCTTGGCACAGTCATTTTGGTGCTACGTTTTTCGGCATCACCGATTTGTTGTTGACTCATTTGACACCAGAGGTTTTAATGTCTTTCACATTTTAATGTTTCTTTTCTTCTCTCCCTCTCACCTCTCTTTCTTTTTTTATGCTTGTGAGAATATTTCTCTATGTGTATAAGGAGAGGAAAAGTGTGTATGTCAGTTGTGTTCAATTAATAAATCTATAATGTCGCTGTCTGTCTAACTGCCTCATTCTCTCAGTATGTATCTGTATATTTTTTGCACACAAAGTGTGGGTGTTTTCCTCCATGACAAAAAGTACTATTGCAAAAACAGGCTCAGAGATGTCTAATTGTCTGCATCCAAACAACTGCACTAAATTATCTCCTTCTGCTGAGAAAAAAAAAATGTGGCTATCGATCATATATCCTTATAAACATCAAATTCAGGCAGAAGCACCCTGAAGAAGCCCTACGAAAATACCCTCCTATTCCATCAAGTGTCTTGATCAAGAGTTAACTTTAATTATCTACTTTATACCAGAGCATCTTTAAGCACTTCAGTCTTGTGTATGTTGTCAATTCCTGCCAAGAAGAAAACTTAACTCTTATCAACTGGCCATCTAGTACACCAGTTGGAGTCCCTTTGTTTCATTATAGACAATTCAGACACAATTTGTGATTTCATTAAAAAGAAAATATTACAATGTTTCTTGGGTGTCTCAGTTCACAGCTGTTCCATATGATGACTTGTTAAAAGTTTTACTTCAAAAACATACCTAATCATTAATAGAGTGCATATGTGTGAGTGAGTGTGTCTAAATACATATATATATATATATATATATATATATATATATATA
>NC_068994.1:38127340-38128158 GCF_001194135.2 Octopus bimaculoides | reverse complement strand
ATATATATACATACATATATATATATATATATATGTATATATACCAGCAAATACACCTATCCTTTGGATGGTTTAAATTGCTTTGGTGGTATTTTTTTCACCAAATAATTGAACAACTGAGAAGGTTTATTAGTAGCATAGCAATCTATGTTTCTGATTAACCTGGGAACAGAAAACCAAATTTAACGCTGGTTATTTTGGAGGTCATTGCACTTTAATGATCATAGAACATACAATCTTGGAAGCGATGCAAAGTAGAGCTACTGAAGTGTTTTGGGAGTAGAATATGGATAACGACTACGAAATATACTTGTTTTACAGGAAAGCAAAATTTCTTGTCAGAAACAGCCACATAAATGGTATAAGGTAATTAAAGGAAGACGTTGAAACTTCCTTTCTGTGAGTTTATTTTATTCAACAGCATAGGGAGTTATTTTTTCAGAGAGAAGTATGATTAGAACATTCAAAAATGGCAATATGATACCTACTAGAAAAAATAGAGATAAAGGAATCTATTTGCTATGTGCATACAGCGTACAACCATTCTGAAACTGACTTCAGGTAACAAAGAAAGAAGACATGAAGTGTCTGAGTTCAGTTCACGAATACTGCTTTGAATCTTTAGCAGTTCGCTAAAGGAATCAGTAGAGATAGACTATATGTAATCTGAATCTTTACCCCCTTATTATTATTTTTTTTTTTTACGGAATCCCACGTTTTAGGCTATGGAGATTCCGATTATGAAAAAATTTTTTCAAAAATCTCAAATTCAAAATTTCGATTCCCCGCCCCTTTCCTCATTTTAAAATATTTTCCGG
>NC_068994.1:38121719-38127040 GCF_001194135.2 Octopus bimaculoides | reverse complement strand
GGGGGGGGGGCGAAATTTTGAATTTGAGATTTTTGAAAATTTTTTTTCATGATCGGAATATCCATAGCCTAAAACGTGGGATCCCGTAAAAAAAAAAAAGGAGTGAAAGATTCAGATTACATATAGTCCATCTCTACCGAGGAATCAAATTTAAATACGCAGGAAATGGCGAAAACCTTTGATCAAAAAACAAATTGACTAACATCTGTTGATTATTCTTTAGTACAAAACATGACATAACATTTCTTATGGCCGTTTCTGCTGCCAATGTCAGTCGGTGCTTACAAAAGAAAAATCCAAAAATAATATTTGCCATCTTCATAACACATTCGATCTAGTACGTGGAGCTTCATCAGAGTGAATACAAATGCATAAAATAAAATAAAGGGCAGAAGGAAAAGGAGAGAACAGGGCCTTGAGATGAGGCCAGAAGGCTCAATATAATAAAATCATCATAACATCTATTAATTTTAATGTGCTGTGGCTATTTTTAAAATTATAACAACATTGAGAATTTCAGGGTGTAAATATGTTAACCCTTCAGCACTCATATTATTCTGTCTAACGAAATGCTTATTTATTCACATTGTTTTGAATTAATCATGCATTTTCTTGTAGTTTTGATATTTCAATGATGTGATTGTTCATTTTTAGAATGGCATTAAAGGGTGTGATGTGAAGGAGGAAAAGACAGAAGCAGAGGGAGAATTATGGTGGTCTTACCTGTCTATCTGGATGGGGTCATTCACAACGTCCACATGCTCTGTCTACCACTGTACCATCTGTGTATGTGAAAGGGATCACTCACAACGTCCACGTGCTCTGCCTGCTGCTGTACGGTCAAACAGGTCTACTCTTGTATAAGTTCAAAAAAGAAAAACGACAAAAAAAAAACTACAACGCGAGGACGTGATACAGATTGTGTTACTGGACGCTCGGGAAAGGAAAGAAAGAGAATTTGACGTTTCGAGCGGAGCTCTTCGTCGGAAACAAGGAAAGTCCAAAGAAGGGAAGACGGAGGAAGAAAAAATCGCCAACAATATCCACGAGGTTACATTGTTGAATAACCGGAAGGGAAAGGGTGGAGAAAAAGTTCTTTCTAAGACAGGAGAGTGCAAGAAAGGGAGGTAAGTATGTGTGCGTGCGCGCGGATCTGTGTGTGTGTGTGTGTGTGTGTGTGTGTAATAACAGAACGTGCATGTGCGTATGTGTGTGTGTCGTTTGGCTGTTTATCTGCTAGTGTGTGTGTGTGTATCGCTTCACATTGTGGAAGGAATTAGTAGCAGGAATAATTTGGGAGTGGTTGTGGGCGATGGTCAGTAGAAAGTGAGCATGCAGTTTTTTAGTATATGTGTGTATGTGTATGTTGTGTGTTTGTTTTTCTTGCAGTGTGTGCGTGTGTGTATGTGTATATATATATGTGTGTGTACGTGACGTGTGGTTTGCTCTGTGGATCGAACGTGGGTTATTTTGTGTGTGTGTGTAGTGTGTAAGTCCATGTATGTATACTTTGGTGCGTGTATGTGTTAATGTTTGTTGTGTGTGTATGTGTGTTATGTGTGGGTTCATTAGCGTGTGTGTGCATGTATGTACACATGGGTGTGAGTGTGTGTTGTGTGTGTAGGAGTTATGTGTGGGTTCATTTGCATGTGTGTGTATGTGAGTTCGTTTGTACATGTGTGTGTCTTTTGTGTGTCCACTGCCAACCACAGAGAGTAGGTGTGAGAGGCCAGGTCTTGCTGGTTTGAGCATAAAACAGGTAGACTATGTGTGGTCGGTTTAAATGCTAAAAGGCTAAATGATAAATAAACGAAAAATGAAGAAATGATCTTTATATACAACCTGGGGTAAAAATTTATGAAATTTATGTGGCATATGAAACATATTGTACCAGTGTAGCTGTGAAGGTGTGCTTGAGAGCCCTGTCATCTTAAAGCATGAATACACTGGGCCAAGAGTCCAATGCTAATTTATGCATATTGTGGTTCTGCCTGTAAAGGACTCTGGGAGCTGCTTTGCCTTGCGATCTATAATGATGCTTAGATGCCCTGCTGGATCCCTTTGTGTAAATCTTACTACAGTTGTCTTGCTTATGAAAAAAGTGGGGGATTCTGTTGTTCATAACATATCTGCATCAAGTATTGTACAGATTGCTATTTTAAACTAATATTGCTTCTGCTGCACATAATGAACACACACACACACACACGTATACATGTTCTTGTACTTGCATAAATACGAAGTTCAATGCTGCAATTCAAGCTGTATTGGCAGAATGGCTGCAACTTGAACTAATTTGAAATTTGAAACTCCTGGGGAGGACTTGGCTATGAAGACTGTGCCTTGAGCAAGTCTGACAGAACAACATAACATTCCACATGGAAAACAGTTCTCCATTGGAACCAATTTATCTTGCATAAATACATTTTACATTAATGCATGACACAATATTTATTAGTTTTGATTAAGAAATATTTATTGAGCTGTGTGTGGTGGGGTATAGAATGAACATTCATTGAAAATCAATGCAAACTTAGAGTGCAAACTTTAATTTATTTGTAGATAAGATATATATAATTGATTCTTAGGCAGGTAATATGTGGTTAGTTATAGTAATCTTTACAAATAACAAATAGATTAGATTTGAAATTGAAGTAAAGTGATCCATTGATTTTGTTCAACTCACATTTGGCAGGATTTAATTGAATATATATTTCTGTGTTTATATTTTTGTATTTCACTCTTAGTTATGTAATCATTAAGAAATATTGATTTCTGCTAGAGGCACAAGGATATATTCATATTTGTGGAGTTGTGTAGTTGATTAAATCTATCTCAGAAAGATGAAAGGCAAAGCAAGGACATAAAGGGGGGGTGAACAAAACCACCAAATCCACTGCTGCCGCCGCCACCACCGCCGCCGCCGCCGCCGCTACCACCACCACCACCACCACCACCACCACTATTTAAGTTATGGATACAGATCTTCATTAAATCATCTTTTAAAAAGAAATAAGTAAGACTAAATATATACAAATACAGAAAGCAAACTAATATGATGATGATGATGATGATGATGATGGTGATGATGATGATGATGATGGTGATGATGTTGATGATGATGAAGCATAGATGCCATGACCACCATCATCACCATATTAAGTCAGCATGCTAGAATGGGTATATTTTTTGCTTATTTCTTTTTGTAATTTTGCTGCAAATTAAAAGAAAAAAAAAAAGAAGAGCAACACCCATGACTTATATGTAATGTCTAAGAACAGAAAATAGCAGCTCTTCTAAGTAAGATTCGTTCAACAAATAAAGGGTAAAAACCCCCTTTGGTCATGTATGACTATAGGATTTCCCCTCTGAGGCACAAGATCCAAGCAAGGTTGTTTGTGGAAGACCAACAGTCGCCCATGCATACCAGCCTTGCCTCTCCATGCCACAGATGTTGTCCAAGGGAAAGGCAAAAACTGATACAGCTTGGCACCAGTGATATCACAACCCATTTCTACAGCTGAGTGAAGTGGAGCAATCTGAAATAAAGTGTCTTGCTCAAGAACACAACACACAGTACAGTTCAGGAACCAAACTCACAACCTCATAACTGTAAGTGCAACACTCAAACCACTGAGCCATGTGCCTTCACATTCACTAAATAATATTCAGTTTTAAAACTACAACAATATTTTACGTTTTACCATTTTCTAATTCTTTTACTGTTGAAGTATGGAATGTGAGCAGATTTTACCATTTTGTTTGGTTCAATGCTGCTACTAAAGTAAATGGTGCACCCACTTTGTTGGCATAGTTGTTTTGGTGATTCAAGAAATATATTTAGCTTCAAAGTTAATTAAAATACGTGTAAAAATATTATTATCAATTCAGTTTTGAAATGTTTTAACCAAAACAACTGAGATTTCATTTATTTATTCTTTAATTTATTTAATTTTTTGATGATGATGATGATGATGATATTGACAATGATGATGATGATGATGATGATGATCACGATGATGATGATGATGAAGTACATAGACGCCACCAGCATCACCATTACCAATCTTAATTTTAATTCCAAAACTTCATTACAAGACATTTAAAACTGCCCAAAGACCTAATTATGTAAATAAAAATTAAATGTAATACACAAACAACAAATAAGCAAAATAGATAAACACACACATACACACACCCCTCCACACACAAACACACACACACACACACACACACACAGAGGAGCACATATGCATACACACATACACAACAAGTTTCCAAATCTGATTTATTAATCCTATCGTTTTATCTAGTGATATTTTTGCCATTGAAGATTAATGATATAATGGAGAATTTCAAATCAAAGTTTGCAAAAGAAAAAACAAACTAACAAAAAAAAAAAAACACAAAAAAGCATGTGAGCCATGACAATTTGGAAATAATCTGATTATGTTTGTCTTGGTTTCAGTATGAAGGAGAATGCAGAGTAAAGCCAGTGAAAAAATAACACTTCAAAACAAACACAGACAAAATTTTAATAATTGTTTTTCTTACATTTACTGTAACAGAGGTATTTATTGGCATATGTATTAGGTCTACTGCAGCATGAACATTGATATTATATTTTACATAATAGTGAAGATGGTATTTGGTTGTAAAAGCACTGTGGTGTTCTTTAAGCAACGCAGATATTTGTCATTGCTTGCTGTCCTTGTCATTAACAATACCTTTGACAGCATTTGCCAATATTGATGCTAAGATCTAAACACACACATATACACACACATGCACACACACATGCGTGCACCCCACCACATATACCTTTATAAATTAATATACATATATAAAGATGCATACATATATATATATACATATACACCTGCATACATACATATATATGCACATACATGCATGCATACATACATATACATACATATATATATACATACACACATGCATATATATCTATATATATACTTTATTAAAACGCGGCAAAAATATCACGAAAACTGTTACTCAGAGTTTCACGTTCCCATTCATTGAACAGTTTGTTTATATCTATATATATATATATATATATATATACACGGTGGTGCATCAGCATGGCCGCAGCTCTGAGCTGAAACTTTGAAATGAAAAAAAAAAATATATATATATATATATATCTATATATATATATATTTCGTTTTGGGATTTGGTTTGCAAGATTCTTTGTGTGAGTTCGTGTGTTGAAGCATATTCTGTTGTGTCTGGGGAGAGTCATTTTGTTTTTGAGACTTATAATTTAACACACTCACCAGTAAAATTTCCACTTATTTCTT
>NC_068994.1:38110721-38121459 GCF_001194135.2 Octopus bimaculoides | reverse complement strand
TATATATATATATATATATATATATATATATTCTCTTATTTGTTTCAGTCATTTGACTGGAGCCATGCTGGAGCACCATCTCTAGTCGAACAAATCGACACCAGGACTTATTCTTTGTAAGCCTAGTACTTATTCTATCGGGCTCTTTTGCCAAACCGCTAAGTTACAAGGACATAAACACACCAACATCAGTTGTCAAATGATGGTGGGGCTACAAACACAGACACACAAATATTCATTTATATACGACGGGCTTCTTTCAGTTTATGTCTACCAAATCCACTCACAAGGTTGGCCTGAGGCTATAGTAGAAGGTGCCATGCAGTGGGACTAAACTTAGAACCATGTGATTGGTAAGCAAGCGACTTACCACACAGCCACTCCTGTGCCTATGTATATATATATATATATATATATATATATATATATATATATATATATATATATATATATGCACACATACACATACATATAATAAAAATAGATGAATGGTTTACTGGTGCTGCTAAAATTGTTTCATTAAGAGTCTTTCTTGTGATGTAAACATGGTACAGTCAGGTATGACAGTGTCCATAAGATTATGTGATACATTATGTAATTCTCAATTCATCAGGCTTACCAAATATTCAAGCAAGCAGTGACACGCTGGTTAATCAACAGATCATCAAGAAATGAAATTTTGAATAAGAATTACCAACATTTAAGAAATGTAAAGTGGGTGGAGCTAGAATCTGTCAATGACAGGGGTGGATAGCAGAAGATGGTTGAAAGTTATAGACAAGCTAAAAGCATATCTATTCTGAAGATATTAAACTTAGTGACTTCACTCATAAAGGCTTGTACAGGCAAAGCAGGCACCAAGCATGATATTTGACACTATGAAAACATGTTTGAAGACAGTTTCTAATGTTGCTCTAAAAATCCATTTACTGTGTTAAAATGTTTAGTACAAATAAGTGACATGGTTTATAAATTCCAGCATCACTTCTTCATTTACTTAATCCCTCTTGTTTAATGTGCTTTGATTAATCATTGCAGAACTAATAGAATGTTAGCTTTAATTAAGGGAGATCCAGCTAATTATAACTCAGGGAAAATAATTGGTTGAAAAATGCAGTGAATAGCAAAAGGTCTCTGTGAAATTTCAACATAGAGGAAGGAAAAAGAGAAGGAAATACTTAATATACAGATTTAACCATAATCACTGTACCAACGATCATAACTTATAACTATTTAAATAGAAACAGAATAGGGTAACTTAAATACAGAAAGGGGTCAACATGTTTGATAGGAAGATCACATTGACATAAACAAATAAATGTGTATACTAGACTAATGAAAACAGTTTAGGCAATAATTAGTATAGCATAAAGATATAGATTTATATGTTTATGTTAGTTAAATGTCAAAATTTAGGGGGTTCAATTATATAGCTGTACTATTGTCATGAGTTGAGAGTTTAGAATTAACAGAGACGGAAAAGCAGAACTGATATTCCCAAAACAGAATGCACAAATCCCAACATTTCTGTTAATCAGTATTGTACATTATTATTGAAAATAATGCAAATCAATTAAAATCGTACAAGTTCAGTAGATAGGTTAAGACCACTATTATAATAATTTTAAATTATGTGGAGTATTAAGAAAATGTTGAAAAACATGTATAAGAACTATAATGAATTATAATGGACATAAATGCTAATAAATGTTAAAGAATTTATAAGATTATAATGAGTTATAAAGAATTATAAAGGCCACAAATAGAGAGGATGAAGCAAGTATCATAAAGATATCAAGGTGCTACGCAGTGGGACTGAACCCGGAACCATGTGGTTGGGAATGAAGCTTCTTATCACATAACCACTCCTGCACCTATATATATATATATATAAAAGTGTAGATTTTATATATAGATATATAGGTGCCTGGACAAAGTTCAGAGAGCTCTTACCTCTGCTGGTGACAAAGGACCTCTTGCTCAGAGTAAAAGGTAGACTGTATGACACATGTGTATGAATAGCCATGCTACATGGCAGTGAAACATGGGCTGTGACTGCTGAGGACATGCATAAGCTTGCAAGGAATGAAGCCAGTATGCTCCGCTGGATGTGTAATGTCAATGTACATTGTAAGTACCTTTAGAAAAAAGTTGGACCTAAGAAGCATCAGATGTGGTGTGCAAGAGAGACGACTGTGCTGGTATGGTCATGTGGTAAGAATGGATGAGGATAGCTGTGTGAAAAAATGCCATACCCTAGCAGTTGAGGGAACCTGTGGAAGAGGCAGACCCAGGAAGACCTGGGATGAGGTAGTGAAGCATGACCTTCAAATATTAGGCCTCACCGAGGCAATGTCTAGTGACTGAGACCTTTGGAAATATGCTGTGCTTGAGAAGACCTGGCAAGCCAAGTGGGACCATAACCCGTGGCCTATGCCAGGGGTGTAACCAGCCTGCTTATGCATACCTTTCCTTCATAGGACACTAAACTCTGCTTGCAAAGACCTGTTGACGCAAGTGAAATCGAAATTGAAATTAAATTCGATGACTGGCATCCATGCTAGCGGAGCACTAAGAGCACCATCCAAACGTGATTGTTGCCAGAGCAGCTGACTGGCTTCCATGCCGATGGCACGTAAAAAGCACCATTCGAGCGTGATCATTACCAGAGTCGCCTTACTGGCACTTGTGTCGGTGGCATCTGAAAAAATATTTGAGCGAGTTTGTTCCCAGTGCCGCTGGACTGGCTCCTGTGCAGGTGGCATGTAGAAAACACCATTTGAGTGTGGCCATTGCCAGTACTACCTGACTGGCCTTCGTGCCGGTGGCACATAAAAGCACCCAGTATACTATTGGAGTGGTTGGCGTTAGGAAGGGCATCCAGTTGTAGAAACTCTACCAGATCAGATTGGAGCCTGGTGCAGCCATCTGGTTCACCAGTCCTCAGTCAAATCGTCCAACCCATGCCAGCATGGAAAGCAGACATTAAACGATGATGATGATGATTATATATATATATATAGATAGATAGATAGATAGATAGATAGATAGATAGATAGATAGATAGATAGATAGATAGACGTACATATATATTGAAGAAAGACAATGTTAAAAAAAATCAATAATTAACTCTTTCTACTTCTCTGAGAGTCAACCTTAACAACTTTGCTTGCAACAGAATCTCTTGTTATTCCTTTGTAGATTTTTCTTCATTCTCTCTGTGACTTCGTCTCTATCTCTGCTTCTCTCTCTCTCTCACACCCTCTCTTTCTTACTCTGTGTATGTGTGTGTGTGTGTGCACACATTATTTTTATACAAGAATATAATTAACAGTAACTTCAAAGTTTCAGCCAACTAAACTATCGTTGGACTGGTCAAGATTTCGAAGTTACTGTCAATAATATTCTTATTTAAGAATAATAAATTTGTACTCATACACACACACACATGAACATGCACATTCAGATATTAAAGAAAGATGTTGTTAGTACATAATATAATAGAGTTTATTCATTTATTTGAAGTTGGGACTTCACTCCAGCTCTGCTCTAAGTTTCCCATTCATGTTATTAACAATGATTGAATTGAAATTCTAAGATCAAATTTCACATCATTACACAGTGTTTGATCAGTCACCAACGGCCAGTTAATTCTGTCTGGAATAAACATGTTATGTGTGGTTTCTATCCCATGGATGTCACAAGTTGACAGTCTGTAGTTGGTCAATTGTTATTGTTTTGTAGCTCCCAAATCAGCTTTGATCAGACATATGACACATGGGTAGACAGGTGTAAGGCTTGAATGGATTTTAAAATTGATTTAACTGTTAATTTTAGCAGAGAAATCAACCATGCAAAAGCTCTTTTGCTGGTTCATGTAGTTGATTAATACAACAGATAGGATGGGTTAATGTTATAGATGTTACCAATATGGTGTTAAATACTGTCTGATTTTCCTGCTTGCAAGATATTACATTGTTTGTAACCAAAACTATTTTTAAAGATATTTGCTTATGTGACTTGTATGTAAAGTTAGGCTAATAAACTCTCATCGCATTTTCTAGTAAAATTTAAGAAAACTTTTAAAGAAACATATCAGACTAACTAATCAATATCAATTGAATGAAAATCCAGAGGTGACTCAAAGCCTGATATTTGAATTTAATTTCAATCAGTGTGAATGTCAGAAATGGTAAGCTAAAGGTTTTGAAGTGAACCATCCGCTGAATGAACTTGATGAAGTGAAGATTTAGTTCTGACTATTGTGTGTGTGTGTGTACATTACCAAGTATTACTATTTATTAAAATTACTCGTTATGTTATCATTTACTGTCACCAACAATGTTATATTATATAAGGCAGTGATCTTGCAGAATCATTAGTGCACACAACAAAATACTTTGTGGCATCTCTTCTAGCTCCTTATGTTCTGACTAATAAAGAAAAGATAATTATTATTATTAGGTGAGCTGGCAGAATGGATAGCATGTTGGGTAAAATGCCTAGCGGTATTTTGTCTGTCTCCATGTTCTGAGTTCAAATTCTGTTGTGGTCGACTTTGCCTTTCATCCTTTCTGGGTCAATAAAATAAGTACCAGTTGAGTGCTGAGGTTGATGGTAATCGACTTACCCACTCCCTGGAAATTGCTGGCCATGTACCAAAATTATTATTATCATTATTATTATTATTATTATTATTATTATTACATTGTTGCTATCAATGTTATTGATGATTATTATTAACTTAAATTTTGTTCATATACTATTACTAACTGTAGTTATCTCATGCATTATTATCACAAGTTGTAATTAACAACTTCCTTTTCTGAAATAAAAAAATAAAAAACTTAAATTTTACTTTATTTGTTTTGTTTTTTAAATTGAGGTTATCAGCATCAACCAGTTGGCAAAGGCATTTGATATTTCTTATTTGCAAATGTTATTTCAAATTCCAAGCACAAAATAAAGAAATAAGAAAAGAAAAGAAATGAGCAAAAATAAATAAGTAAATCTTTATATATATATTTCTTTTTTACCATTAGTTTCCTAACTGCAGTTGCTGGAATGTGTAGAAGTAAATAACATACATTACCCCCAGGAATGTGGCACAAGTTTAAGCCTAAAATTCAGTGATTGGCAGCATGACAACATTTAAGAGAATAGTAATTGTCAATAGTAATTTATATAAGATATGTTACAAACACATAATTCTTCATATATTAATTTCTAGTTAAATATACACCTATTACTATTATCTTTATCTTTATTAGACTAATAGACACCTTCAAAATTGTTAATCAGATATCTAAACTTATTACACGCTGACTTGTTGCACTAAGCCTATTTTAAAACAGCTTCATATTGTTCTTTGACTTTATTCTTTTACCACTTCATCATTCCTCATCTGCTATCCATTCCAACAACTGATAAACCCTACTGTTTTAGTCCAAAGAATATCTGTCTCTTCGTACATCTTCAGAGAGAGAGAGAGAGAGAGAGAGAGAGAGTGTGTGTGTGTGTGTGTGTGTGTGTGCATGAATTTCTTTTATTTTTAGTCTGTTTCTCTTTTGGTTATCACTGGTTATCAATTAAAGGCAATTTTTTGCAAAATGTTTCCTCTTTATTTTCTCTGTATGACAAAACCATTTTAACACCATGGAGAGATAAGAAGAAGAAAATAAAAATAGCTGTGAAGATAAATCATCATCTCTATTTATTTGTTTGTGTTATTCTTTGCAGCTGATATTAGTAATTTTCTTGCTACAGAACTTTTCCAAGCCTCTAGTGGAGAAATATTTTGAAGAGGTACATTTTATGAAATCTAACAAAGGTTAGTCAGAGTTCCCAGAAGTTTATATCTTCAGATGTTTAGAATAAAAATGTAATGTAAGATTGTTTCCAAGCGATGTAGGAATCCACTAGAGCAGCTGTTCACTCAGCTACAAACAGTAGCCAAATCTCTCACAAATCATTACTTAAACATCTTGCAAAAAGGCACAATGGCTAATGTAGTTGTAGATGCATAATATAATAAATTCTAAAATAGAAAGAAAAGAAAAGAAAGAGACAGGCTAATCTATTGGATCAGGAGTTAAACAAGAAAAACATCATCAACAACAATTGGATTATTTTGTAAACCATATTATAAAAATCAAATGAGCTAACAAGGGCACCTTTACGTGGTTACCAGACATGCTAGAAGTAGCAGCCAAATTTCCTTCATTGGTTCAAATTCATGACAAGACCACTTTCAGCAAATTAATTTCATTCAAAAAACATACAACAATTTAAGTAGCATACTTGTTTTGTTACACTCAAGACTCTAGCCTTCCTGACATACAGATTACTTCCTTAAAATATGAAGGACACATTGGTCATTGTAGTTCTGAATATACATTCCATAACAAAAAAAAGAGACAGACTGAATAGATATATCTCTAGATATATCAATTCAGTCTTTTGATCATAAGTGTTATGGATCAGGACTGATCTAAAGCTAAGCGACAACATTTATATTTACACAAGATAATGTAGTTTGAGACAACCTATGTCAGAATAGATGAAATGGTCATGGCTGGAATATTTTGGTAATAGGTCAGCTTGACCAGAGATAGTTTTGGGATAAAACACACATTATATATATGGATTTTCTAGACAGAAACTAAAAGAAGTCCATTGGGTGTGTGTGTGTGCGTGCATGCACTTGCGTGTTGGTTTGTATCTGTGTTTCTCCCCCACACACCTCACTTGACAACCAGTGCTGGTGTGTTTACATCCCTGTAACCTAGTAGTTCAGCAAAAGAAACTGATAGACTAAGTAGCAAGTTTAAAAATTAAAAAAATTAAATAAAACAAGTACTGGAGTCAATACATTTGACTAAAAATTCTTCAAGGTGGTGCCCCAGCATGGCCTTAGTCAAATGACTGAAACAAGTAAAAGAAAAATATAAAAGATATACCACAGTTACATAAAAAAATTTATGTGGAGTGTTGGATGTGTATAAAATTATTAATCTTTTCTAAATAATTTTCATTTTTGAAAAGTTGCTGAATAAATAATTTTTCTGTAACATGAGAACAGTAAATTCCCAGTAGTTACATAATTTATACATTCTATAATTCTATATGTTCATACAGTTATATCATTTTTATTTATTCATTTATCTATCTATATATTTGCCAAATTATGTTTTATCTTTTATCATTTACTTGTTTTCAATAATTGGACTGCAGTCATGATAGAACAACACCTTGAAGGGTTTACTTGGACAGGATAAACTTATTTTATAAGTAAATACTAAACTTAATTTGATAAGTTTAGTATTTATTCTATTGATTTCTTTTGCTGAACCTTTAAGTAACATGGACATAAACAAACCAACACTGGTTGTTAAGCAGTGGTAGAGCAAGCACAACACACACACACACATACAGAACACTCTTATAACCCCTACATGTGACTTCAGCTGTATTAGATCCAATGAGTAAAGGCATGTGGCTAAGTGGTTAGGGTATCAACTCATGCTGATGAGTTTGATTCCTGGTGGCACATTGTGTCTTTGGGCAAGATGCTTTATTTCACATTGCTCCATTCCACTCAGCTGGCCAAAATGAGTTGTACCTGTAATTCAAAGCATCAGCCTTGTCACATTCTGTGTTACGCTGAATCTCCCTGAGAACTACATGAAGGGTGCATGTGTCTGTGGTGTGCTCAGCAACTTGCACATTAATTTCATGATCAGGCTCTTCTGTTGATCAGATCAACTGGGACCCTTGTTGTCATAAATGACAGAGTGCCAGTTAGATTCAATGCAAATACAAGATCTGAAGATCACATATGACTGTTTGTCATGTTTCCTCTTCAAGTTGGAAATTTTTTTCATTCTCTAATTCTTTCACTATGACGAATGCTTAAAATATGTTGACACATAATATAAGGAATTTATAAATAAATAAATCTTTAATTTTTTTCTTGAGTAACAACTTTTATTGTTTGCAGGATTAATATTATTAAATTTGATATCATGATTACTATATTATATTATATATTATATTGAATTTAGTAATCATGATATTAAATGGTAACAATTCTGCAAGCTGGCAGAATCGTTACTGTGCCAGGCAAAATGGCGCAGTAACCTTAGCAGCTTTTCGTCCATCTCTATGTTCTCAGTTCAAATTCCACTGAGGTCGACATTGCCTTTTTTCCTTTCGGAGTTGATAAATTAAGTACCTGTTGAGTACTGGGGACGATGTAATTGACTAGTCATATCCCCAAAAATTTCAGGACTTGTGCTTTTAATAGAATCGATTATTATTATTATTAATGCAGTGAGCTGGCAGAATTGTTAGCATGCTGGACAAAATTCTTAGCGGTATTTTGCCCGTTGCTACGTTCTGAGTTCAAATTCTGCCAAGGTCGACTTTGCCTTTCATCCTTTCGGGGTTGATAAAATAAGTACCCATGAAACGCTGGGGTTGATGTAATCAACTCATCCCTTCCCACCAAATTTCAGGCCTTGTGCCTATAGTAGAAAGGATTATTATTATTATTATTATTACATCAGATAAAGATTGGTGATGTTAAGAAGGTATGTGGGATGGATAGCAATAGAGGTAGACAATGGCACATGAGAGTAAGGAGTGTCAATAAAGATTGAGATAAGGGAGAGATGATGATGGCTTATAGTAAAGAAGTTCCCAAGTTAGGCTCTCAGAGTCTCAAGGCTGCTGGTTCCATTATCACTTCACTTCAAGATTATTAAACATCAAAGATTATTTGCCAACATAACATGGCAGTCCTGGTTTAGGACGAATGTTGCTGTAATTTAACCCCAGGAGACATCGCCTCCAGCTGGCTGTACGACACAATCTATTAAGTTATGTTAGCAAGCAATCTTTACTAGAAAGTACTGTTGCTGAATATCTCACGTTGTAAAATTTAAAAATAGTAATTTTCTAATAAATATCAGTTAAATATTGAAGTCGGTTTAAATTACTGTGGATAGGGCCAATGCCAAGATATTTAGCACTCTAGGCTAGCCCTGCAATATTTTTCCATTTCTACCAGCCCTACAAGATGTACTTTCGTCTTCCAGACCTCTTCAATCTTTTCCCTTCTACAATCTCCAACCGTTGTTCTTATTGCACCAACTGGAAAATGCAACCAAACACTTACAAATCACTTAAGAGATCATAGGATTTTAAGGTCAAGCATTGCAGAATAAATCTCTGTTACAGGGAAAAGTTTAAAACGTTTCATGTCAAATCATATGATAGATCATAACACCTCACCAGCCTCTTCTCACTCACCCATGTTCTTCATCTTTCTATATTCCAGGAGTGATTTCACCAGTTTCATTTCATATGGAATTTCTGTTTTTTTAATTGGATTAAGAAATTTTGTATAAGGTATTTATAGTGACCCCATCAAGTCTTTTTACTCCAGGTGAAAGCTTAGTTTGTCTAAGGTATAGCCTCACTCTGATTATGGGGTTTGATCATTAGCTAAGTCAAAAGAAATATTTAAATAACAAAAAAATTTAATTCATATTAAAAATAGCATGACTTAGAAAAATTAACAGATTTATTTAAATTCTATATATGGAAAAATTAAATTCACTTTTAGAAGTTTGTCCTATTAGAGAAGTGAAGTTACACTATGGAAAGAAAAGTCATTGTAAATAACATTTAAGAAATCCAATGAATTTTGTTTTTTTTTTTGTTTTTACACATTGTGAAATCCTGAAATGACTTCTGTTATATAAGATTTAAAACTTCCATCTGAAATAAAATACAAGAAAACTCAACATTAATCTATAAAAGTAGAACACTCAAAGTTGACATATAAACTTTGACACAAATTACTAAATTTTAAAGTAATTCTGAAAACATTATGCTGAAATTAGTTGAAATGAATTATTAGATGGATCTTTACACAAAAGCATCAGAAGAAAAACAATTTTCTAGAAGTCACATGAGTTAGGTCGACCTTTTAACTTCACAAAACATGTTTTTGGTATCTGTTAATGACTAACAAGCTTATTATAATCATACCAAACTGAACTTTAACTCTAAATGCATTTCTAGTCGGTAAAATTTTTCGCGTCAATTTAAAAGTATTCTATATGAAAGTAGAGTAAAATAGATCTACTTAAAGATAAACAATTTTGATAATTATTATTTTGTGGTCCTTTGAAATGGGTTGGATAAGACTGATTCCACAGCAATATGGTAAAAGAATTAAGGAAACCACAATGTAGACATTCCTTTTTTCAACCTGTTTGATGAAGCAGAATTTCATGTATTCTGCATGAGTATGGCATAAATCCAGCACCCTCCTATTTCTCACCACTTTTGAAAATCATAAAATTGTGAAGTCAGTTAAGTAAATATAAATAAATATTCTTAAAGGTTCCACGTGCATTTACAATTTCTTTTATTCATGTATGTGTGTTTCTATGTGTATATATATATATATATATATATTGATCCACTACTCAGGAAGAGACTATTCTAGAGTACGTCCTGTCTGGTCTTCGAAACGTCTAGATAGAATAGAGACAGCTGATGAAGGGATATTCCAAGGGGCTTTCCGTTTTCCTATGTGTTCGTTCCGTTGTCTGTAGTTTATTGTTCTAACGTCCTGTACCCTGATATGCATGTATATACACATGTAGATGTAAGTATGTACATATATGTGTGTATACATGTATATATATTATTTGTATTATTAAAT
>NC_068994.1:38108447-38110467 GCF_001194135.2 Octopus bimaculoides | reverse complement strand
CTGTATCATTAATTTTTTTTAAACCTTGCAATACTTGGCTTAAAATATTTAAAACACAATCATACACTCATATAACATATGTATGCAGAGATATATGGTTGTATACATATATATATGTGTGTATATTTATATCTGTGTGTATACAGGTGACTCCAAATCAGCAGTGCCACTCAGGCTAATCACAGATTTTGCATAGGACACATGCCTACTTGGAGAATTTCACGTTTTTTCACTTTATTTCTAACCCCAAATGGCTTATTTTTTTTTATATCTAGCACACTATGTCTTTCCCCATTTCTAAGTTAAGGGTAAAAATAATACAACCCATGCAAAACACAACTGATCATTACACAGAGACGCACAGAATAACTGCAATCAAATAACAACAGTGTGCACAACAAACATCAGCGATTTGACTGTTGCTTGTACTCTTGACAAGATATGCCAGTTAATCTTTTACACCAACCAGGTTCTTTCATATTAGCTGAGTTGCTGGATAATTTTTTGTTCCTTTAAGAATATTGCAGAATGGAAACTTTTCATAGATTGAAATTTAAATCCTAATCTCTATAGAAATTTAATGTTTCAAGAAAACATTGAATTTGAATTAATTTTAATTTTTATGATTACAGATAACAACTCGGGCTGTAACTTTGGAGCCCGAGTCAAGCATGTGTGAATGATGTTGAGAGAATATCTGCTACGAATCATATTTTCTGATACAAGGCACCTCTAAGATGACTGCCAGATGCCAGATGCTGAGCAAAAATTAATAAACTGTGACCAGGCTCAATAAAAGAAGCCCAAGTTATCGGCTGCAATTACATACTTGAAGTCAGTGTTAGCAGAAATTAAATCAGCTTGCAAATACACGTTCACTTTACTAAATTTATACTTGGGCTGAGCCCAAACAGCCCAAGTGCCGGAGTCACCACTGATATATGTATGTATATACATATATATATATATATATATATATATATATATATATATATATATATATACAACACCAAATAATTTTTGCCTCTTTTTATGGAGACAAAAGGGTTTATAGGACTGCAAAAAAGAAGTGCTCAAATGAAATTGATGGAAATAAAAAAACATTGATTAGAGAACAAACATCAAATTCGAGTCAATGACTTTATATAACACCATGCTTCCATACATTTGATCATATATAAATATTACCATGGCCTTCAACATATAAAAGGAATACATATATAAAAACACAGAAGGTAAAGAGTATATATGTACATAAAAATACAAATATATGGAATGGCCTATCAAGAAAAGGTATACACAATCGACTAAAAATAATCAAAAATGAATTACTAAAGCATGTCATGCGGCTAAAACTTTAAAAAATATATCAATCAACTAAAAAAAATTTTTGCTCCCCTCAATTAAAAATATGTCAAAATAGTTCGTTTCATGAAAACCATGGTCGGTTGAAGTCCAAGGAGTGTAAGAGAATTCCACAAAATCAATTCAAAACACATCTATGGCCATTTCAGGAGTCCCCTGCCACAGTCCGATCACGAGTTAAAGTGCATCAGCAATGACTTCCTCATCAGGATGACCAGGAATCTCAACGATTAGTCCTTCACAAGAGTAACTGAGGGGAATAAAAACTTTTTCAGTTGATTGATATATTTTTTTACAGTTTTTTAGTCACCTGACACACTTTAGTAATTCATTTTGATTATTTAATTTTAGTTGATTGTATATACTTTATCGTGATAGGCCGTTCTACATATTTGTATTTTTATGTGTATATATATATTTGTATTTTTATGTATATATATGTTTTTTTACCTTCTGTGTTGTTATATATGTATTCTGTTTATTAACTGAAGGCCATGGTAATATTCATCATCATCATCATCATCGTTTAACGTCCGCTTTCCATGCTAGCATGGGTTGGACGATTTGACTGAGGACTGGTGCAACCGGATGGCTACACCAGGCTCCAATCTAATTTGGCAGAGTTTCTACAGCTGGATGCCCTTCCTAACGCCAA
>NC_068994.1:38097140-38108437 GCF_001194135.2 Octopus bimaculoides | reverse complement strand
GATGGCTACACCAGGCTCCAATCTAATTTGGCAGAGTTTCTACAGCTGGATGCCCTTCCTAACGCCAACCACTCAGAGAGTGTAGTGGGTGCTTTTACGTGTCACCCGCACGAAAACGGCCACGCTCGAAATGGTGTCTTTTATGTGCCACCCGCACAAGAGCCAGTCCAGGGGCACTGGCAATGATCTCGCTCGAAAACATATATATGTTTTGTACACTCACACACACACTGAAATATCTATATCTCATGGTCTGCTCAATCAGCAGTTCTGTATGACATAAGAATTTGTCTAAACAACAGCGATAATATTAGGTTGTCCAGAAAGTCCTGAGTATTTTTTAATACAGGAAAAGGGATATAAATAATTAACCTTTCAATAAATTTTATTCAATGAAATAATTTCCATTATCATTAATGATCTTTGCCTGTTAGACAGGCAATTTAAATACTCCATCAGCATAAAATTTGACTGGTTTTGAAGAAAAAAAGTTACCTAGATGCATTTTGATTCAGACTTAATCATTAAATATTTTTCCTTGCAATGAATTCTGTAGAGACTAAAGCAAGTGGTAGTCAGATGGCTCAATATCAGGAGAATATGGTGGATGAGGTAAGAGATCTCAGCTAAGTTCATGTAATTTTGTTTGGGTAGCTAAAGACACGTATGGTCGGGCATTGTCTTGTAACACTACCCCTTTCCTGTTGGCAATTTTTAGCCTCAATTCTTTGATTTTTTTTTGGGGGGGGGATTAGATTAACCAGCTGAGAACAGTTTACATCAGAATTAATGGTCTGATTTTGTGGGAGAAGCTCATAAAAAAATAATGCCTTAATGATCCCACCAAACAAACCATAGCTTTTTCGGCATAGATATTCATCACTGGCTGCTGTTTTGGGGGATCCTTATGCAAACTCCAGGATTTTTTTCACACGACTTTTATATATACAATCCATATTTTGTCTCTAGTCACAAGTTGTTTTAAAAAAGCATGCTTTCTTTCTGTTTCAAAAGCATATCACAAACGGAATACTAGTCCAAGCAATTATTTTCTGAGAGCTTGTGAGGGACCCATACCTTATAGTGAGAATTGTATCCTAGCTTCACTAGGTGTTCATGAACTTAAAAACTTCCAGCTACTATGCATGTTCTCTATTTGAGTTTTCTTCAATTTTTGCCTTCAAAACATCTTCATCCAATTGGGAAGGTTTTCCACTGCAACTGTCATCTTCCAAGCTAAGATCTCCAGCTTTAAATTTTGCAAATCTCCTTTGAACAATTGATTCACCTGTATCAACATCATCATAAACTTCACAAATGTTTTTGCAAGTCTTTGCAGCATTTTCTCCTTTTTTTAAAAAAAGAAAAGCATTACAATGCGAATATGAAATTTTGGGTTATCTATTTCAAATGTCAATAAAGGGTAACTGGAATGAAAGATAAATCTATTTTCAGTCAGGAACAAAGAAGAGATGCACTATCACTTCAAGCAATGCCAAAGCTTTAACTGTGTTACACTTCAGGTGTGTTCAATGTAAGGTGTGTTCATTAAAAGATTTAGCTTAAAACGCTCAGAACTTTCCAGACAACCAAATAATATTAATGTCATTTTCATTTCCATTTTGATATATTCATTTTTGACTTCGAAAATTACTTGGAACTTATTGAAGAATATTACATCCTATGATTGTGTTTCATTTTAACACCCTCTTGAGAGAATCTTATAATGCATTATAATATATCTGGCTCTAATGCTGTAATTTCTTGTTTCAAACATTACTCTTCAGTTTTGGTCTGAAATAAGTATATTTATCATTTGTTTATCTTTTATTTTTTATTTTTATATCTTTACTTGTTTCATACGGAGTACCACTTTAATATGCAAAGCAAACCAAATCAATTCCAGTATTTCAGTACTTATTTTATTGGTAACTTTTGCTGAACCACTAAGTTATGGGGATGTAAGCAAACCAACACTGGTTGTCAAGTAGTGATGAAATAAACACAAAAACACACACACACATACATACTATTCACTCACATGGCATTGGTCAACCCAGGGCTATAGTAGACAAGGTGCCACACAGTGGAACTGAACTTGAAACCATAATCATTTTGATATCAAACCATGTTTACATTTTTTCACTTCTTTTATTTCAAAAGTTATACAAATTTTACAACAGAAACTGACTCATGCATCCTTGTATATAAAAAAAAAACAACATATAATTAAAATAAGGGGAAACTATAACACCCACCTCCATTAGAACAACAAAAGAACTCACTGATTCTGAAGAGAGAAGCAATTGTTCAGCTTGTTTCCATACAGAATTGTATCACATCATTTATTGTTTCTATTTAATTTGCCTGAATAATATCAGTGACCTTATCTGTGACTAACCAGCTGCTTTAGGGTAACATTACATGTAGCAGTGGGTGCATTAGTAGATTGGTAATTTTGCAGCTGGATAGTCTACTTAACAACAGGACTATTCTGTTGTTGTTCTTATTGTTGTTCCTTGTCGTTTAGCCCAGGTCAGTTCAAATTGAGGAAGCACATTAAAACTCATTCCTTTACGACCATCATGTTTATATCTATTTACTTTTTATTTTTGTTTTCCTTTTATTTGTTTCTGTCATTGTACTACTGCCATACTGGGACATCATCATCTTGAAAAAATTTTAGTCAACCCCAGAACATTTTTTTAAAGCCTGTTATTTTATCAATCTCTTTTATCAAACTGATAAGTTATGGGGATGTAAACACACCAACACCAGTTGTCAAGC
Source organism: Octopus bimaculoides (assembly GCF_001194135.2). Taxonomy (NCBI): domain Eukaryota; kingdom Metazoa; phylum Mollusca; class Cephalopoda; order Octopoda; family Octopodidae; genus Octopus; species Octopus bimaculoides. Next base: position 38,105,650 of record NC_068994.1, on the reverse strand, counting down.
AGTGGTAGAGGACAAACACACAAACACACACGTGATGGGCTTCTTTCAGTTTCCATCTACCAAATCCACTCACAAGGCTCTGATCACTCTATAGTATATAGCTATAGTTGAAGACACTTGCCCAATGTGCCACTCAGTGGGACTGAACCTGGAATCATGTGGTTGGGAAACAAGTTTCTTATGACACAACCACAGCTATACCTTTTTTCTTTCAGTTGTATCACTCATTGGACTGTGGCCATGCTGCAGCTCTGCCTTAAAAGGTTTAGTTAAACAAACCAACCCCAGTACTTATTCTATTTTAAAGTCTGGTACTTATTCTATTTTAAAGTCTGGTACTTATACTATTTTAAAGTCTGGTACTTATTCTATTTTAAAGTCTGGTACTTATTCTATTTTAAAGTCTGGTACTTATTCTATTTTAAAGTCTGGTACTTATTCTATTTTAAAGTCTGGTACTTATTCTATTTTAAAGTCTGGTACTTATTCTATTTTAAAGTCTGGTACTTATTCTATTTTAAAGTCTGGTACTTATTCTATTTTAAAGTCTGGTACTTATTCTATCTCTTTTGGTGAACCATTAAGTTAGAGGGGTGTAAACAAACCAGCACTGGTTGTCCAGCAATAGTAGGGGACAAATGCAAAGCACACATCCATCTGTGTGTGTGTGCATGCACACGTGTAAGACATATTTATACACGGTGTGTGTGTATTTTGTGTGCATGTGTAAGACAGACTTATATGCCGTTTCTCTCAACCAAATTCATTTACAAGGCATTAGTTAGCCTGAGGCTATAGTAGAAGATATGCCGAAAGGGCCATGCAGTGGGAAAGAACCTATAGCATGTGGAATATTTGAACTTAGTTTTTAAATGGACTATTAAGGGCTAGCTGTTATATGTAATGTTTATGTTAAGACAGTGTAACAGTGTAACTTTGTAATGCAACGTTGATGGTAAGTCAGCAAATATACAAACACATACTTTTCATTATTCAGAGTGAGCCAATATATGGCTGTGTATTTAAAACATTCACTTCTTGCAAGTCATCACTTGGTTTTGTGTTCGCTCTCATGATATTGATAAATACTTTGAGCAAGTGAGTCTTATTATAGTCTCTGACTAACCAATGACATGAGAGTGGAATTTGTTATCAGAAAATACTATGCAGAAGTTCATTGTATATGTGTGCTTTTATCTCTGTAAAATTTCAGAATTTTGAGTAATTTTTATTTCAATATTCTTTTAGTCTCTTCATGTAGTCTATCAAGAGATCTTTCTTATCCTTTCTATGGAACCTGTATGGGGCAAATTTCAGCATGAAAGTACATTGAAATTTCTCCTGATAGTTCTGTGATTTGTGATAGCTATCTCCAGGTTTTTTGTCACCATCATAAATGCAGTAGTAGTTTTTTTGTAAGTGGTATTTATTAGTTTAATTTTGCTGTTTGAGTGTTGCTAATGTCTTTTTAATAAAAAGTTGTATTTTTTTTGCATTTATCTAAGGAAGGCAATCAATTTCTTTTTATATTAATTACTTATATTAATGGCAAAAATCATAGGGGATAGTACTCATTATCTGTGAGAATGAATAATCCCCTAAGTCAATGTGTCTATATTCAATGCCATATGTATGTATGTAACCTGTTTTCTTTATGATATATTAAAGATTTTCTGTTCAGAGAATTCAAGCTGCTCTCTAACCAAGTGGCAAGGCTCTTCTGCTTCACTTAAGACAGATGTTTGAGGTTTGTGGTCGTCTGAATTGGTTGATGTGTGTATATAAGCATGTTTGTATTCATGGTAACTTGTTTTTGTGTGGTGGATTCATTTCATTTTAGCATATAAGTGTCTGTACTTCACGTTTTTTGCTCTTTAGTCTACAAGTGCTTGTGCTTCATTCTTATGTGTGTGTGTGTGTTCATGCATTTAGAATGTATATGTGGTTATGTGTATGTATGTGTCTGACCCATGAAATTCACAGTAGGGGGAAAGAGAGGTCTCTGGAGCATTTTACATGTTTTTCATAGTTTTAGCACGGGAAACTCTCACAGAGAGTCTCCGGAACATTTTGCAAGTTTTAACTGTCCCACTGATTGATTGTATTTGAAGGACCTGAATTAGTTTGGTTTGTTCTGTACGTACGTATGTATGTATGTATGTATGTATGTATGCATGTATGTGTTTTGTATATATATTACATATACATGTGCGTGTGTGTGCATGTGTGTGTGTGTGTGTGTGTGTGTGCATGTAAGCATATATATGGATGATATATCTGCAAGTTCAGTATAGCTGAATGGTTAAGAGGTTCACTCCTCAATCATAAGGTCCTTGTTTCAGTTCTGTTGTATGGCATGTTGGGAAAGTCTTATAACCTACAGCTTGGGTTTCCTAATACCTAGTGGTTGAAACTGGGTAGAAGAAAACTTTATGGAAGCATATTGAATGACTTGTGCCTATAATGTGAAGGTCCACACAATATCACACTAATTCCACCTGAAAATCACATAAAGGCTACATAAGTCTGTGGAATACTTAACCATTTACATTCTAATTCAATGAGCCTCATAGTCCAGTTGATCAGATATTTGACTACTTGCTATATAAGCTCTCCTTTTTATTACAGTTAAATTGATATCAAAGTGAAGAATGAATCTATAATGCGTATGTTCATTTGGGTTAAGGTTAGGGTTAGGGCAATAAGAAAGCAAAAACAAAACAAACAAAAATTACCATCTTGAAATATCATGATATCAAACTGTTATACATCTCTATCTGTATATCTTTTGTTTCAGTCATTGGATTGCAGCCATGTTGGGGAACCACCTTGAAAAGCAAACAGATAACAAGAGGAAAGAAATCAACATTAATTATCAATTTGACTTTGATAAACAGGTGATACAAGGAAAAAATATGTTGGCAATGATATAAGCTATCTTTGTTGCTACAGTTACATTAATATCAAACTGTTATATATAAAATTAGTTTGTTATCAGTGTTACACTAATATCAAATTGTTGTATAATATTTCCTTATTATTACTGTTACAGTGATATCAAACTGTTCCCTAAACTCCCCTTATTATTATTGTGAATTATAAAGGTAGCAAGCTGGCAGAATTGTTAGCACTCCAGGCAAAATGCTTCACAGCATTTTGTTCATCTTTACATTCTGAGTTCAAATTCCACCAACGTCGACTTTACCTTTCATCTTTTTGGGGTTGATAAAATAAGTACCAAGTGAGCACTGGGGTCAAAGTAATCGACTTAACCCCTTCCTTTAGAATTTCTGGCCTTCAGCCAAATTTTAAAATCATTATTATTATTGATTATTCTTAGGTCAACTCTCCTCATATGAACAATTACTCAAGGACGTTTAAACTAACACTTTCTCTGATATAATGCATCATGAATTCCATTACCTAATCTGTTATTTTTCAGAGGTGGTAGGACATATTTTGAAGTAAATTTGATTAGTATTTTTAGCATGTTTATTGGCTTGATTTTTTCCTTTTAAATCGATGTTAGACTTTATAGAAAATAATCATGAATTTTGTGTTTGTAGTAAAAAGATGATTTTGTTATTTGAAGTTATTTTAATGATCCAGGAATGACTCAAAGACTAATGTAGTTGTTCAACCTAACCTGTAAGAAATAGCAGTGGAATTTTCTTTACATTACATTGCACTGTCTTTATAATGATGGTATCCTATGCTACATTATATAATGTAACAGAAAAAAGAAATGATATAAAAATATTAGCAGTTGAAATTAAGAAGGACTTGAACTTATAGAATTCAAATGAACTATGAAATTCTATATTTTCAAATATCTAATTACGTGCATTGAGGTACAACATAATCTTGACATCCTTAGTTCATATAAGCTTATTGAGATTTACAAAAATTCCTGTTTAATTATGGTAAGTATATGAACAGCTTGTTAGCTTTTCATATGCTCTAATCTAATACTGATAAATTTGAAAAGGTTTGATGAAAGATAACTGTGGTACTGTCACCCTCCCATTGCTTCTCCAGCATTAGATCATTTGTATGGTTTCCTTGCTATCAACAATTTAGAGCAAATTTAAACATTTTTTTTTTTTAATACTTGTCTAAGTTCTTATATGTGATTAGAGCAATGGCTTCTTGGATTTTACTTTGATAAGATATAGATGTAGATACTTAAAATACTAATGACAGATTAAGAGAGAGAAACATATCAAAGTATATATTTAATGAAAGCGTAGAAATAAAAATTACAACCTTTAAATATACATACAAAAAACACACCTACACCAACACATACACAAACATCTACATATACATGAATTTAGTGTGTGCATTTGAAGATGTATATATATTTCAAGATATAAATAATCCCATGAACAAGTACATGAATAAATATGTGTTCATGAATGAATGTATATAATTACATATTTGCATGTACATTTTCATGTATATCACAGATAAATAAATCTTTTAAAAAGTAACTAGAGATATAAGAAAGACATTAACTCATTATCTTTATCATATTTTTTCAAAGCTGATTCATTAATTAACATTACCTTCTTATTTTTTTTAATTGTCATTTGCACTAGTCAAGTACAAGCAAAATTCAATCAGTTTCAACAGAGAATTACCATAGAAACATTGTTTAAAATTTATTGCAAATGTTTGTGAACTTATGCCACCTTGCTTCTTTCAAGAAGTTCCTTTCATAAAAGAGTTTACTTATCAAAACTTTTGTGAATAAGATTACATCATACATTTAGAAGTCCTATAAAAACTACTTGGCTCATCATTTTACATATGAAACCTCATCTTTTGAATGTTCTAATAGCTCCTTTCATAAAAGTTTACTTATCTAGACTCTTGTTAATATAACTACATCGCACTTTAAGAAATCCCATGGAAACTACTGATCTCTTCATTATTCACATAAAACCCTCAACTTTTGAAAGTTCTGATAGCTCCTTTCATAAAACTTTATTTCTAAAATCTTTTGTAAATAAAACTACATCACACATTAAAAAATCCCATGAAAACTACTGGACCCGTCTTCATTCATATGAAAACCCCTCAACTTTTGAATGCAGTTGTTCTTCTCTAAAGCTTTTTAAAAAGAAAAGTTTTCTAAATAAAATTTACTGAATCAGTTACACTGAACAAAACGTATGATGTTGAGAATAATGTAGAGTTAATTCAACCTTCAGCAGCAGCTGCGTCATAAGAAAAGAAAGCAATTCATCTTTTGTGTCTACTTTAAACTATTAGATGAAGACTTGTCAACATTACCCATTGACCCACACTACAAGAAGCTCTTATCACTTTACCATAACTTGATTTAGATGATACGATTTATGTTCTTTTTAATGCTTTTTCTTTTTTTTTTTGCCTAGGAGATTGTGAAAAATGATTTTTATGAGTCAATCATATTAATATTATCACTAGATGTACTTCATTTTGGTGTTTTAATCAACAGTAATCTCATGATAATATTAAACATACATCAGTATTCTAACATGATGTTTTAGCAGATATATATACCTTGTGAATAAATTGTGAATAAATATCATGTAAATATGTGTGTGTGTGTGTGTATATATCTATTTCTTTCTCTTTCTATCTATCTATCTATCTATCTATCTATCCCTCTATATATATACATATATCAAGAGAGAGAGAGAGAGAGAGAGAGAGAGAGAGAGAGAGAGAGAGAGAGATGTGTGTGTATAGATATATGAATATACATATAATGGATATACACACATACACACACACAAACACATACATGACAGGCTTCCACAGAGTTTCCATCTACTAATTTCACTCATAAGGTATTGGTCAGCTCAGGGCTGTAGTAAAAGACACTTGCCCAAGGTGCTACATAGTAGGATTGAATCTGAAATCATATGGTTCCACAGCAAGCTTCTATGACACGTAACTATGATTAAATACAAAAAGACTCTGGTACTTTACTCTCTTTGCCATGACATTGTAGTTTTGTGATTACAACTTTGTTATTAAGAAGTTCTCTTTGCACAGGGTCCCAAGTTCGATGCCATTGTGCAACAACACCCTGTACTGGTATTTTCTATCAGAACTCTTCTGAGTGAAATTTGGTAGACAAAAACTGAGCAAAAGCCCTTTCTATATACTCAACTGAAAATGCTTACCAGTAATAGCTGGGGTGGGGGAGATTAACTGCAACAGAGTGATGTCCTGTTCAAGGTAAGTCTTATATTCTTAACCCTTTTTTTTTTACCATACTTCCATTGAAATATACTGCCTTTCTCTCAATTTTGAAAACAATGTAGCAGTCAGTAAAATAACTTTGTCATTATTACACTGGTGTTTGGAACATAGATTAACATGAAACTGTGATGGAAGGTTTGAATTTAAGTAATTTAAAACAGGAAGTTTGTATCGTAGAACTAAGAGCAGTCTCAAGGTGCGTTGGTATCAAGATGGACTGAAATGCCACATAAATTGCTATAAGCTCCAGTCTGATGAACTTAGGCTTGAGACTGATTTTAAATCTAACTTTACACATATATGTATGTGTGTGTGTTTGTGTTTGTGTGTGTGTGTGTGTGTGTGTAGGAATGTATGTCTTTTATCTCTTACTTGTTCCAGTCATTAGACTGCGACCATGCTGCGGCACCACCTTGAAGAATTTACAGTCAAATGTATCAGCCTCAGTATTTTTGTTTTTTTAAACCTGGTACTTATTCTATTGGTTCCTTTTGCTGAACTGCTAAGTTACATGGACATAAACACACCAACACCATTTGTCAAGTGGTGGAGTTGGGGAACAAACACAGATACATATACATAGATATATATACATACGCTCACACATACATATTTACTCACAAGCCTTTGGTAGGCCCGAGGCTATAGTAGTAGAAGACACTTGCCCAAGTGCCATACTGTAGGACTGAACCTGGAACTATGTGACTGGGAAGGAAACTTGTTACCACACAGCCACATCTGCACCTATGTACTGCTTTTTTTTTTTTTGATAGTGAATAAAATGAGAATCTGGTGTTTTCAAGTTTAAACTGATTTGTAATATTTGTTTTTATCTAAGTGGCATACATACCCTCCTTCAACAGTTTTGTCATTCTAAATGTGAAGAACCAGTGATATTAACCAATTGGAAGCTTGTAATCAACACAAATATTGTTAAAAAATGTGATGTAAAAGGAAAAAAAACCCTTATATAACTATAATAGTAATTGTATGAATTATGATATTTTTACTTACCTGTGTGGTACACAGAAGAAAAGCTCCTGGAATGGTAAATCTGTGACCTGGTTTCAGTTTCCGCTTGTAATCATTTCCCTTTATTTCTAATATCAAAGTAATGAGAAACTGGGCATTGTACAAGAAGTAAGCATTCTAGATAAGCAATGTAGGTAGCATCTACTATGATTAAAGCCCAAAACATTAACCATTAAATGTCTTTCAATGATTTCTAATTCATTATCAAAAAGGTAATTTAATATATGAAATTCTATGTACAATTTGATAAATTTTAGCTTTTTGATATTAGATGGATACAATTTCCTATTCTTTCCAACCTCAGTTTGTATAGAAGCACATGATGATATTAAATACACGGGCTATAAGGGAGGCTCTAAAATGTATTAAATATTCTAGTGTCAAAACAGGAAAAAAAAAATCATTCTGCTTTCCATTTAGTGTCATAACAGAGTGTATGAATGTGTGTGTGTTATATTGCATTCGTGTGTCTAAGGATATTGCTATGTGAGCATATAAAAAAGAAAAATGAATACATATGCATGCATATATATGTATATATTTATGTATGTATGTGTGTATATATATATATATATTTTATCTTCCATCTTTTATTTGTTTCAATCATTAGACTGTGACCATGCTGGGGCACTGTCTTGAGGAATTTTTCGTTGAATGAATTGACCCCAGTACTTAATCATATATATATATATATATATATATATATATATATATATATACATACATACACACACATATATATATATACACACATATATATACATACATATACATATATACACACACACACATATATATGTGTGTGTGTGTGTGTGTGTGTGTGTGTGGTAAGAAGCCTTCTTTCCAACCACATAGTTCTTGGTTCAGTCCCACTGTATGGCACCTTGGTCAAGTGTCTTCTACGATAGCCTTGGGCTGACCAAGGCCTTGTGAGTGGATTTGGTAGATGAAATACATACATATGTATGTATTTATGTATGTGTCTGTGCTTGTCCACCCCTGCCATCGCTCGACAACCAATGTTGATGTGTCCTCAATACTTAGCAGTTTGGCAAAAGAGACAGATAGAATAAGTATTAGGCTTACAAAGAATAAGTCCTGGAGTTGATTCATTCAACTAAACCCTTTATGGCAGGGTTCCAGCATGGCCACAGTCAAATGACCGAAACAAGTAAAAGAATAAAAGAATATATATATATATATATATATATATATATATA
>NC_068994.1:38091590-38097130 GCF_001194135.2 Octopus bimaculoides | reverse complement strand
TTAACGGAAGGGAAAGGGTGGAGAAAAAGTTCTTTCTAAGACAGTAGAGTGCAAGAGAGGGAGGTATGTATGTGTGCGTGTGCGCGGGTATGTGTGTGTGTAATAACAGAACGTGTATGTGCGTGAGTGTGTGTGGTTTGGCTTAACGTTGTGGAAGGAATTAGTAGCAGGAATAATTTGGGAGTGGTTGTGGACGATGGTCAGTAGAAAGTGAGCAAGCAGTTTTTTAAGTATGTGTGTGTGTGTGTTGTGTGAGTGTGTTTTTCTTGCTGTGTGTGCCAGTATCTGTGTATGTGTATATATATGTGTGTGTACGTGTGTGTGTGTATATGCGTGCGGTTTGCTCTGTGGATCGCACGTGGGTTATTTTGTGTGTGTGTGTAAGTCCATGTATGTATACTTAGGTGCGTGCATGTGTAAGTGTTTGTTGTGTGCGTAGGAGTTATGTGTGGGTTCATTTGCATGTGTGTGTATGTGAGTTCGTTTGTACATGTGTGTGTATGTGTGTGTAGACGGGTAGCGGGTTGTGTGTGGAGGTATATGTGCGTTTTTTTGCGCCTATGCACGTGTCTGTGTATGTGTATGTGCGTGTATGTGTGTGTATATGTGTGTGCGTGTGTGGATGTGCATACGCGTGTGTATGTATATATATATATATATACACAAGTGTCTTTCAGCTTCTGTCTACCAAATCCACCGACAAGGTTTTGATTGGCCTGAGGCTATAGTAGAAGACACTTGCCCAAGGTGCCATGCAGTGGGACTACCATGTGGTTGGGAAGCAATCTTCCTACCACGCAGCCACACCAGCACCTATACATATAAACTTACAAAATGTTCTTGATATGGTTACAATATTAAATTTCTGAAGCAGCACCTCTGCTAATTCTATCTACAAGCCACCACTGGTGTTTACACTGGTATAAAATTGTGTTTTTGTTTATGTCATATTTTTTATGGCCTATAACTTAGTAGTTCAACTAGCAGATATCAATGAAATAAGTAAAACACTGAAATAATTAATGGAGTCGATATGACCAACTGGAACCCTTAAAAGAAGAATGACCAGATTCAAATGATGACAACCAATAATAAGATAACAGAATAAAAGAATAAACGAAACTATGTTGCATATGCATATATGTATGTGAGTGTGTGTGCATGCATGTGTGTGTATGTGTGTTTGTATGTACGTGTGTGTGTATGTGTGTGTACGTGTGTGTTCATGTAGGCATGAAATTACATAGATACAACTGTATAAAAATTACAAATGAGTATATCATTTTGAATAAGTGTCTGTTTTTGTTATATCGCACATGCGGATGACCTCTACTCAACTCTCACTTCCAATGACTCGACGTCTAGTCTACTGACGGCTCCATCACACTCTTCCGCTCTTTCGCTCTGTTCGATGCTTTTTGTCTAGCTATTTATATGTATTGCACTAGTCTACTTATCAGCTGGGGGCATCCACACAACAGTTTTTTTTACATGTGTATGCAGTTACAATAGACTTAAGAGATTTTTTAAATATATTTTTACAGAACTGGATTTTTTATTCCTGCAAATCAAGGGTTTTTACAATTCCTGAATTTCAGACATCCAAAAGTTTGCCCATATGGTACCATATCCCTTTCATTATGTTGTTGAAATCATCTTGAATATTATATTAGTTCTATTTAAATAATAATTTGGCTTCAAAAGAGACTAAAACAGTTGATTTGATTTATATATGGATAATCAGGCCGACCAAAACCTTTGAGTGGATTTGTTTGGCAGAAACTGAAAGAAGGTTATTGGCATATATATATATATATATATGCCAATATATATATATATACATATATTCTTTTTTTTCTTTTACTTATTTCAGTCATTTGGGCTATGCTGGAGCACTGCCTTTAGTCAAGCAAATTGACTCCAGGACTTATTTTTTGTAAGCCTAGTACTTATTCTATCGGTCTCTTTTGCCGAAATATATATATATATAAATATAAATATATATGTTGTTCATAAACCTATCTTCATCTGTTGTTTTTCTGTAAATTTCAACTATATATATATGAATGACTTCAGTGAGAAGAAAATAGGCAGTCAACAACATATTCACATTACTATTATTACCATTCACCAATGTTTATGCTTCCTTCACCTCACCTGGTGACTTCTCACGTGTATCTTCAAGCCACCAAAAGAAATATTGATTTGAGCATGACTTATTAAACCAGCATGTGATCTAACTAAGAAATCTCAACATGGACAATTGTGGTTTGCATGAAGACTGTTGCTCTATTGGTTTCTATTCCAGTTTTCCTATAAACTGCTCTTGATGTTGTACCCTTTAGGTTTCAAAATTCTGAAACTGGAAAAAGTACTCCAGTCTGCACGGTTTCTCACAAGGTTCTCAATGTTTTCTTTCCTAATACTTAGGTGTTTGAATTATCTTTTTAACTTGTCTGTATACTGTAGAAGTGACCAGCCTATATTTTGTCATGAATTTACAAGCTGACTGTAAAAGATTTATTATGGTATTTGATTGTTATTCATGCCAAGGATGAATCCACCCCATTGCATTTGAGACTTGATTAGGAAAGCTTCTGTACTGGATATTCCACACATTTCCAGGCTAGTGCTATTCTTCACTTTATCATCCTACTCAAACTTGCATATTTGCCTGAGATAGCTCATATGAAAGTTATTCAGCTGATTGATATGCCTACGATAAGGTATCCAGGTCTCTGCTCCTTATACATAATATATATATATACATACATGTGTGTATGGATGGGGGTGCATGTATGTATGTATGTATGTGGAACTTTCTCCTTGACCAAAGTAAAATTAGATTGATTTAAATACATCACTGTTATGTCTCAAGGTACTGCTATCTAGCACCTTTGGATGATCTCTACTCAATTGCTCCTCATAAGCTACTCAACTCCTCTACCACGGTTAGACTACCTCTATTTATATGTCTTGGGTGATCCTACTTCTTCGCTTGGGGGCATTGACACAACAATCACAAAAAATAGGGTATTGTACCAAGAATATGCTCTCTGCTCAAGTAAAGTATTCAGTAACTATTTACACTAAAACTATAAATATTAATTATTAAATATTTTTCAATGATTTTTAATTCATTGTAAAATTATAATTTAAGGCATGAAATTCAACGTATAATTTGATAATTTGTCACATTTTGATATTAGCTAAGCACAATTTCCTGCTTCTTTCATTCAGTCTCACTATATATATAAACACATGATGATTTTAGACACACGTACCAGGAATAATGCACCAAAATGTGTTGAATATTCCTGTATCATAACAGGAAAAATCATTCTGCTTTCCGTTTAGTGTCATTACAGAATGAGAAGTGTGTATGCAAGTGTGCATGCATGTGTGGGTGTTTGTGCATGTACATGCATGAGTTTGTGTATGTGTGTGTGTGTCTGTGTATATGAGTATGTGTTTATGCACATGCACATGTGCATCTGTGTTTATGTGTATGTTGTTATATTGCAAGTGTTTGTGTCAGGGGATATCATTCATTTTTACAGACTTTTTTTTTTTTATTTCATGTGAAATAAACTACATCTCTATTGGTTTATTTTGGTTGTTGCATTAAGTAAATCACAGAATATAAACTTTTCCTTGATGTTCTTTTCATGAACCTGGCATATAAATATAAAGTTATTGACTGATGTTTGAAATGTCAGTTGATTCAGTGAAATACATGTTGATAACTGCAGAACTGTTGTTAATCTCATTGGTAATTTGAGTTGATATGTCCTGACTCATGCCCTTAAAATTGTTTGGACAAAGGCACCAGATTCAATCACTTCATAGAATTCTTTCCTTGCATGATTTTAACCATCTTCAGATGACGAAACTTCGTTTAGTTTCTTCTAATTTTGTAACGAGCTTCTATTCTTTTGCAATCATTTATGAAATTGTATGATAGGCTGTCTATAGAGGTTTATCAGCAGGGGAAAATCTACAATAATGAAAGCACTCCTTTCTAATCACAAATAATTCTTTTAAACTTAAAAGCATTAATCAAGGTGTCATCTTAATTTCTGTGCTTGATTTTATGTTGTTCCATCAATCCTGGCAGATTTAAATTTCCTTTACTCAATGACAAATTGAAAATCTTGTATTGGGGGTACTTCAGTCCCATCTATTCTGTTACACAGGTGGAGATATGATTATTTCTGGGATATTTCACATGAAGATAAATAACATTGAAAGAGTAAAGAAAAGATAAAAATTAACTAACGTCAAATAATAAGTTCAATATAAACTCATGGTTTCAGGTTCAGACCTGGATAGATGTTTTCTACTATAGCCCAGGCCATTCAGTGTAAATGAATTTGGTAGGCAGAAGCTGTGTTGAAGCCCGTCATGTGTGTGTGTGTGTGTGTGTGTGTGTGTGTGTATGCGCATGCATGCATGCATGTATTTGTGCATATGTAAGTATGTGTGTGTTAGTCCTCCACCACTGCTTTACAGCCTGTATTGGTTAGTTTACCCCACCCCCTTAGCAGCTTGGCAAAAGAGACTGACAGTATATCAGACTTAAAAAAAGGTTAAGTTCTGGAGTTAATCTGTATGACTAAACCTTTTGAACTGGTACCCCACCATAGCTGCAATCCAATGACTGAAACAAGTAAAAGAGGATCAAATAGAAAAGAATACATTTTTTAAATGGAATGTGTAATTCACATTGATCTTATACCATAACGATACAATTATCTAATGAGAAAATATAAATAAATGAACTGGAAGACATCACCTGCAGTGAAAATGTTTGAATAGACCATAAAAATGATAAGCAATTTAAACACAGTCATAGCAACATATCGTTTAGCTAAATACTGGGAAGCAGTTTTGCAATTATATCATAAAATAATGATCATAAGAATTCCCAAAAATTATCATTTATTCAGTATAATTATTGAATACCATTATTAAATCCAACATGTTACTAGAGATCAGATCCCAGCCTCCAAGCCTTTCATTTCGATATTTTCAGTTAAGAACCCCTGCTGTAGAAGCATATGCATCTATATGTTATAGCTGTATATGCAGCTAAATATATTATAAAGTAAAAGATAAGTAGGCAGTTGTTAATGGCATCAAGTCATTTATAAAAGTTATACAGAAGTGGGTATAAATATAACGAGGTAGAAAGGCAGAAAAATCATAGATAGATAGATATTCTGAAAGATCATACTCTAATGTCACAATTAAAAGATGGGGTGAATCTGAGTAGTCTTTTGTGATAGTTGTTCATTGATAGGTACGTTGATATCCAAAGAGTTCATATTTGAACCTTACAAATAAGATAGTGGAGGATATGAGTAAACCTTTACAGCTCTTTCAAAGGTTTTGGTGCTCAGTAAGTGCAATGTTTGGCATTGCATGCACATATACATAATGTAGATTGGTGTTATTGCATGTATATGAAATAACATAAGTTTAAATTCTCTGAACACTCATCTTAACTTCAGAAGGAAGAGCATAAACACACACACATA
>NC_068994.1:38078252-38091489 GCF_001194135.2 Octopus bimaculoides | reverse complement strand
CACACACACACACACACACACACACACACACACACACACTTCAATTCAAAGATTTTGGGAGGCACTACAGCATAACAGGCCACATTTTCACTCTAACACAGTTTCTAGAATGAGTGATAAAACATAAATAATCTCTTTGCATTGCCTTTGTTGATTACAAAATTGCCTTTGATGGTATTGAGATAAATGCAATGCTGAAGTCTCTTGAGATGCAAGGAGTTGAGGCATAATGCATCAAACTTCTCAAGGAGATGAACTCAGGATGTGCTACTGATATAACTCTGCTGTCACCTCTGTAAGAGTTCCAGTCAGCAAGAGTGTCAGATGAAGAGATTCCATCTCTCCAAAGCTTTGATACATTTATTGGAAAGGCAGCTTTATGTACATCATAGAAAACACAGATCAACTGCAGGCTATGCTGACAGAGCTAGAGATCCAGAGTTCAGCAATAAGCATCAAAATAAAGTACATGCTGTCTAAAAACAGAGCACAAGGTGGAATAGTAGTGGGAAGTGATGAAATTGAGATGAAGTGGTACATTCTATAGAGATAAACAGCAAATATGTGCTGACATATGAACAGTGAAATCTCATTCAAAGTAAGAGCAAGTTGGAAGACATTTGCCTTAATTAAAGATATCCACAAAGTACAACTGGATGAAATCCTGCATGCCAGTCTCTTTACAAGACAATTGCACAGGTCAGTTACCTGTGAGCTTTTCTACATGTCCAGCTCATTGGAACATGTGCTTTCAGTATTTCACAATTACATCTTTCACCCAGTTCTTGAATGAACTCCTTTCAGATATGCTCCGGCAAAAATATTCCTAGCATCGATATTTTCATGTCCCTTTGTGTCTAATGCAATTGTTGTTTTTCCCTCTTCATAACAGTCCATGTCTCACTTGTGAATACATATTTAGCATATATTATACGTGTGTGCATTTAGGTGTTTTGCTTTCCATCATAGCTGGGTAGAATTTTGCAGACATTGTTCCTAAGAGAGAACTAATAGATATTCCATCTTTTTGTTTATATTCCATCTTTTTGTGAGCAGCAAAATAGTATTTCTGTTGCACAAGCATCATAGGTTCCTTTATTTTGGGTATTTGTGTACATTATCAAATGCAATTTCAATTGTTTCTATTACTGGAAAAGCATGGCATATGTAGGGTAGGAATGGTATTTATTTGTTTCTTCTAAACTATCTAGAAATTCTTCTGATGACTTACTACTATAATTCTCTGGTGTGAATATTTTGATAAAGCTGCCAATTTGTTTGTTGATTTTATGTGTAAATGTATTTATCTATGATATTATGAGTTGGGTGGGGGGCAGTGGTTTGTTTGCATTTTTTTACTGTACTCTGTGTGTGTGTGTATGCATGTGTCTATTTATATATATATATAAATATATATGCTGAGGAAAGTAAGGGGGCCCCTATTTGTGTGTTTATCATTGTGATTATTTTTTAATTTGATTTTTAATTTGTTGGTGTTGTCTTTTTCGATCTTTGAAGACCTGTTTTTTATCTCCAAGTAAACTGATTTTGTAATATATTCATTTTTATCCATGGTTATAATGTACTGCTTTTGTCACTCTTGTATGCTTTTTTATCTTGTCATAATATTTTAAAATCATATATGGCTTTTTTGCTCGTTTTGTTGAGTATTTAGTACCTCTTTTGTGGATATTTATTTTCTATGCTTTCACCCGAAATATGATTAGGAGTTTATTATTAACATTTATAATACCTTTTCAATCACGTTTTCTTTTTTGTATTATATTAGTTTAATTGAACAAGGCTACAGTTAATACACAATATATACGTCACAAATTCAAATTTGACAAGACAAAATTCTAATGATCTATTGGTTCAATTCTGGTAAGAAAGTCTGTACCACCTTTCATAAAAAGGGCAGTATTGAAGATAAAATCACTACACAACCAGAAGATGGAGCTAATATACTATGGCAACGTTGATAAAGGTGAATACTAACGGTATAGATGGTCTCAAGCAAGTTTAATATTACTTTTTTACTCTTTTACTTGTTTCAGTCATTTGACTGCAGCCATGCTGGGGCACCGCCTTTAGTCGAGCAAATCGACCCCAGGACTTATTTTTTTTGTAAGCCTAGTACTTATTCTATCGGTCTCTTTTGCCAAACCGCTAAGTTACGGGGACGTAAACACACCAGCTTCAATTGTCAAGCGAAGTTGGGGGGGGGGGACAAACACAGACACAAACATATACACACACATACATATATATATACGACGGGCTTCTTTCAGTTTCCGTCTACCAAATCCATTCACAAGGCTTTGGTCGGCCCAAGGCTATAGTAGAAGACACTTGCCCAAGGTGCCATGCAGTGGGACTGAACCTAGAACCATGTGGTTGGTAAGCAAGCCACTTGCCACACAGCCACTCTGCGCCTATTGTAATGGTAAGAGTAGAGAAACAAGAATTAGTGGTCTCCATACCTCCCTTTTGGTCTGTAGCTGTATTATTTAAATGAAATAGTTTTATATTTATAAATGAGGTTTTTTCATTATTACTATATTAGTAATAATTATACTCAAAATATTTTACTTGCATTTTATAATTCACTAAATATAAATATTAATGTTAGAAATATTGTATGCTGAGTTGAGAATCGAGCAGATACATATCCCCTTCCAGAAGAAGTTGGTTAGAATATTCAACTCATGATCATAAGGTTGTGAGTTCAATACCCTACAGCACATTATGTCCTTGAGCAAGACACTTTATTTCACAATGTTCCAGTCTACTCAATTGGCAAAAATGAGTTGTACCTATAAATCATAGGGCTAACTTTGTCACATTCTGTGTCACATTGAGTCTCCCTAAGAATTATGTTAAGAGTGTATGTGTCTGCAGAGTGCTCAGCCACTTGCACATTAATTTCATAAGCAGGCTGTTTCTTTGATCAGATCAACTGAAACCTTTGTTGTTGTACCTGACAAAGTGTCAAGAATTTAAAAGATAAATGAATGAGTCAGTAAATGAATAATCCAGTAAAAACAAAAAACTAAAAGCAAAAATAAAATAAATCGATAATTAAAGCAGCAATAATAACAACAACATAAATTTTTCTTTCTTTATTAGCCACAAGGGCTCAAGTGTAACAAACTTTATACAATGGAAGAACATATTAGGACTTTTAAAGGCATACATATACAGTCACTCACAACACACTCACATTTTATTGACACCCCCAAAAGGATGAAAGGCCAAGTTTGACCTTGGTAAGATCTGAACATAGAATGTAAAGAGCCAAAATATATTTTTAAGGTATTTTGATTAATGCTCTAATGATTCCGCCCATCCACCGCCACTACGACCACCACGACTACCATCATCACCACAACAACAATAATGATGATAATAATGGTTTCAAAATTTGGTACAAGGCTAGTAATTATGGAGGAGGCTGTTAGTCAATTATCTAGGCTCCAGTACTTGACTGGTACTTTATTTTATCATCATCATCATCATCAACAACAACAACAGCAGCAGCAGCAGCAACAACAACAACAGCAACAATAATAATAATAATCCTTTCTACTATAGATACAAATCCAGCAATTTTGGGTAAGGGAGTCTAGGGGATTACATTGCCCCCCAGTACTTATTTCATCAACCCTGAAAAAATGAAAGGCAAAGTTTGGCAGAATTTGAACACAAAATGTAAAGACATGAAATGTTTAGTAGTATTTTGGCCAGCTTGCTAATGCTTTTGCTAGCTTGCCATTTTAATAATAATAATCCTTTCTGTTAAAGGCACAAGGCCTGAAATCTGGGGGAGGGATATAGTCGATTACATTGACCCCAATGCTTAATTTATCAACCCTGAAAGGATGAGAGGCAAAGTTGACAGTGGTAAAATTTGAGCTCAGAATATGAAGATTGATGAAATACCACTAAGCAGTTTGCCTGGCATGCTAACGATTCTGCCACCTCACCACCTTAATAATCTTTTCTACTATAGGCACAAGGCCTGAAATCTAGGGGAGGGATATAGTCGATTAGATTGACCCCAGTGCATAACTAGTACTTAGTTTATCGACTCTGAAAGGATGGAAAGGCAAAATCGACCTCAGTGGAATTTCAACTCATCACTGCCTTAATAATAATAATAATGATAATAATAACCCCATCTACTATAGACAAAAAGGCTAAAAAATTTTAGGGAAGAGGCTTGTCAATTACATCAGCCCTAATGTAAACTGGCACATATTTCATTGACACTGAAAGGATGAAAAGCAAAGCTGACCTCAGCAGAATTTGAACCAAGCAAGTTAAGTAAAGACAGATGAAATGCCACTAAGCATTTTGTCTGGCATGCTAACATTTCTGCTAGTTTACCATGTTAACAATGATAATCATAATTATTATTATTTCAAATTTTGGCACAAGGCCAGCAATTTTTGAGAAGTGGGTAAGTCGATTACATTGACACCAATAATCAACTGGCACTTATTTCATAGACCCCAAAAGGATGAAGGGCAAAGTCAATGTCAGTGGAATTTGAACTCAGAAAGTAAAGACGGGCATAATGTTTAGCAAGCATTTTGCCTTGTATACTAACAGTAATAATAATAATAATAATAATAATAATAATAATAATAATAATAATAATAATAATAATAATGATAGTAATAATAATAGTAATTATAATCCTTTTTGCTATAGGTACAAGGCCTGAAATTTGGGAGAAGGAGATAGCTGATTACATCAACCCCAGTGTTTCACTGGTACTTAATTTATCGACACTGAATGGATGAAAGGCAAAGCAAATTTTGGCACAAGGCCAGTCATTTTGGAGGTGGGTGTATGTCAGTTACATCAACCCCAGTGCTCAACTGGTACTTATTTTATCAAACCTGAAAGGATGAAAGGCAAAGTCAACCTCAGTAGAATTTGAACTCAAAATGTAATGACGAACAAAATGCCGCTACGAATTTTGCCTTGCATGCTAACGATTTTGCCAGCTTGCTGCCTAAATAATAATAATAATGACTGCAACAACAACTAAAATAAATGAATAAATCTACATAAATAAATACAAAAAGCAAAACTGCTCTTGATAACTGTTTCTCTTCTTCAATCGCATCCAGAATTTTGCTCTCTGTGACACAACTGTGTCAAAGCCTCATAGAAGTTGGTGGAGTTTCTCTTACTTTCCCTCCCTATGTCAATAGTTTTCATTACCAACCTCCCTATTATACAAACACTGTAGCTGTCCCAGTCTGGAATAAAAATTTTCCCCTGACAATCCTGTAGTAAAATGTGTATTTCTCTGAAATTCAATTCCCCTATCATAGATTAGTATCAACATTTTTATTTTATTTTCCTCTATAGTATCCAGCTATATTCAGATTAGCCTGTAAAAATTAAGCAAAAGTAATTAAAATTTATTAAAACTAAACCACTGAAGGGAAGAAAACAAGAATGAAACACATACACAGACAGGTTGCTTTTTTAAAATTTTTTTTTATTTAAGATGATTAATTATATATTTACTTAGGTTCAATAATTATAACATTTTACCAAGTGTCTTTAAAATGAGACATTTAATGAGTATCAGGAAAAAAGTCTTGTTTACACAGCAACTGAATCCAAACACCAATTTTCTTGGGCTCCTGTTTTAAAGGGAAATTACCCTAAAGGCACCACAAGAAATAAGGTTGTTTAAACAGGGTCAAATGTACTAGAAAAACTGAGATGCCCTAGTATATTAAATAGACCCTGTAAAATAGAAACAAGTAAGTTATTCATCAAATAAAAATATATTATTTTAACAGTCATGGTTCTGTAATATAATAACAGAGAGATGGAGTTGCACAATGATAACAGAACAGTACAGAAGGGCAATGTTACTATGAGCAGGAAAAAATGTTTCAGATTAAGAGGGAAATGAAATTGTTGTGTGTGATATTGATGCCTTTCATAAAAAATGTATAGAAAGGCTGTCACAATGAAACTGGTGCTGCTCTACAAAGAGAAAAAGCAATACAAAGTTCAAGCAGTGGAATATGTTTTATGCTATGATGAAGTTTAAAGTTCTAGACTCTTGTCTTTGGAGAAAGAGAAAAGAAGAAAGATGCAAGAGAGACAGAGTGAGAGAGGGGAGAGAGAGAATGAAGGAGGGATGAAGTGGAGAGAGACAGAATGAAAGAAGGAGAGAGAGAGAGAGAGAGAGAGAGAGAGAGAGAGAGAGAGAGAGAGAGAGAGAGAGCAGGAAATCTGTAAAAGTGAGTAAAATATTCCACTGAACTGACTCAAGTAATTTGTCAGACACCTAATTCAATTTCTGAGGGATGAAAGACAAAACTGATCTTGGCAGAATTTAAACACCAACCAAATTATGTTAGATATTTTAGTTAGGGATTTTTACCATTTCTGACAGGGCCTAAAACCTATTTCATAACTGTTGTCTCTATCAACGAATTGTCAAAGTTGCTGAAACATCAGATAGAATGTCTTGTGTCATTTGTTCCTGTCGTCTGTACTCTGAGTTCAAATCCCAGCAAACTGCTCAAACTGCTTTTCCTTCCTTTCAGGATTGATAAAGAAAACAATTCCAGTCGAAAAATTGTCAATCCAGATTGACAGAATTGTAAGCAAGGGTCATGCCTTTCATTATCTCTTCCAGCTCTACATTCTGATAGCAATACCTGAGATGACTCTGATGCCAAGGTACATCAGCCCAAGTCAGCAGTCTTGTCTTTGATAAACATCAGTGGAACAGAGAGGGGAGACTTACTCAGGCAACTGTTTGTCTTTCTCAAAAGAAAAAAAAATTACCCAAGCCTATGTGTACATGTGCTGATGCATAGTCAACCTTGAAAGCATCTATCATACACTCATAACTGCATTGTGTAATATTAAAGCATTGAAACAATGTCAAAGATTAATAGCAAGTAACTAGAATAATACCTATGTAAAAGACATACTGTTTGGGGAAACTGGAGAATGTCAGCTTTGGCGAAAATACACAATGAAGTTTTTTGAGCTTATATAAATTCATAGATAGAAGCCTTTAAAATGTGGAGTCTGGTTTATTGTATTAATTAATATAGCACAACACTGGGTATAGAGAGGGCACCTGGCTAGCTGATGAAGTTCATATGCCATAAAGAAAAGACAGATTAGAAGTGTTATGGTGGACTCTTCATTTGAGAGAGAAATCAAGTAGAAATAGATTAAAAATTTTATTTCTCTTCCCCAGACAAAAAAGGCAGTCTTGGAACATTCAGATTTCTCTTCTACCCATGGCCTGCAAACTTATCCAAACTCACTGACTTCACTGAAATAATATTGATACAGTATTAAACAGGAGGGATATAAAACTATTGTGTTATAGCTACAGTAATAAACAGTTGCTGCCACTGTATTTCTATCTGTAGTGTAATCAACTGCAATTGTAAAACTTAGAACATTAAGTTGAACAAGTACAATGTATAGTTTTTATGGAGACTGTTCTTCATTACTAGATTTTATAAGTATGTGTATGTGTTTATGTGCATACATGTTTTTTTTTTTGCAGGCAAATCCCATTATTTGATTATAGATGCACAGTAAGCTTTTGAAAGATGGAAAACAATTAGCAATCTTGTGATTACAGTAGCAATTGCCTGATCAAAGAAATCTAAGCTCCTTAATTGGAATAAAGTAGTTACAACAAGAAACATGATAACCAATTTCTGAACAGCACGCAAAAACAAAAAAATTATATATGGTTAAAAAGATAAAAAAATAAAAGCAACACTGATATGTGAAAAATAAATAAATGAATAAATAAATAAGTAACTTTGGTATGATAGACAGATGTGTTTCATATTTTACTTTCCTGTAATCTTAAAAATTATAGGGAAAAATCTTTCTATTCTTTATGAGTTCATTATTCAAGTAAATAAAGTTACAGTATTGGCCCTTCCTAGTAGATAATATTTATAATAAGCTAGATAAAGAAATAGGATGATTATTTATTGTGACAATTGTCAAAAACCATCTTGAGCTTATTAAGAATTATGTAGCCACTGAAGTGTAATCAAGATGAGTTAATTGAGTCTGTCTTATGTAGAGCAACAAAACTGATTTCTTCTTTCAATCGAGAAGAGCTGTTTTATAAACCTATGTAGTAAAATATTGAACTTCCATAGCAAATGTATCAGAATGGACCTGACTGAATCCTACAAGTGCATCACTTGTATGATGCATGCTTAAAACTGTTTTATTCCCCCGAATTGTTAACAAGACAAAAGCTTATTGTAATAAACATGATAAAAAGATTAAGGTAGAAGCTGTGAATTCATTTGTTTGTTTTTGGTGTTAAAGAACCCCTAATACAAAAATGAAAGAAGCAATGTTCTAAAAACATCTCTAAGAACTTCGAAATTCATGTAGACAAAATTGCATACTTGTAATGGTTCAACTGCCTCATTAACTAGGCAAGTGAACTGAGTTGAGACTTTCAGATATATAAAGATACTATTATTTTATCAGAGTAAATAGTAGGATCCAAGGAAATTAGTGATGATCTGCATTAATAAAAATAAACAGTTCAAAAGTAAAATAAATTGGTTAGTGAGGAAATAGAGAAATAGTTTGCTGTTGGAGTGACCCTTCTTTGGAATAAGCTATTTTCTTGGCAGGAGGAAGAGGAAGAGAGAGAGAGAGAGAGAGAGAAAGGGCAAGAGAAATAATTATTGTTTCTTTCTCTTTCTCATCTTCTCTCAGTTTACTTATTTAGTGCCATTAGAAGATATCACTCAACAGCAGTTAAATGAGGGAGCCCCTATATGGTGGCTAAATTTGCTAAAAATGGCAACAAAATTTCTTTCAAATCATCCACTCAACAGTTGTAAAAAGGACAAATTCAATAATGTGATACTGGGTTTTCAACATATAAAAATAATAGCAGATGGTTAAGGCCGGAATACCTTTGATGAAATATTCTGCTGTGGTTTGGCCCCAACTCAACACTGTTGACTTGGGACTGAACATCAACAACAACAATCATTCTCTGACAAATGGCACTGGAAAATCTTTCCTCTGCCATTGTGATAAACCAATTCATTCCATTTGTGAACTACTACAGTCCACATTGAACCAATTTTGTTGCATACATGGTAGACAGATTAAAGTAAAAGCTTCAGTTTATTTGTTTATCTTCAATAAAAAGAACTCTGGAAGAAACATGCAAGCAATGTTCTAAAAACATTTTTTTTTTAAATAAAGAACTTTCAAGTCTTGCTGACAAAATTTCAATTCTTTTGTTGACATTGAGGATGAGATCTGATTTGAAAACATAAGGAACCAGAACAAATGCCACAAGACATTTTGTCTGACACTCTAACAATTCTTCCACGTTACTCCACTAGTTTTTGTGTATTTTAGGTTAAATACTTCTGTGCAAAATCCAAATTAGCTCTTGTCTTTTGTCTTTTGAATAAACCTAAGCAAAGAAAACATATTGTGTAAATTGGTGGACATCACACAACATTTTTTTCCTTGATTACATTTCCAGGAACTGACAGTGGCTTATATTTTTAGACTTTGCTGAAAATTATATACAATGTAAATTTGGTAGCACATGATTAAAACAACACAAATAAATGAATCGCAAATGTATGTGCACTTTATTTCATATAGTTTACTAAGCATTGCTAAATGAAGATGGTGCCTCACATTTGCTTTGAGACTTAAGTAAACATAACTGTGATGAATCAATTGAGATCAATCTATTGATCTGTTTCTTTCCCTTGTCAGACTATCTCCCTCTATCTCTCTCTCATTGTCTCTCTCTCTCACTGTCTCTGTCTCTCTGTGTCTCTTTGTCTCTGTATGTCTGTCTCCCTCTCTCAATGAGTCTCTCTCTCACTCAACCCCTCTGTCTGTCTCTCTCTCTGCCTCTTTGTCTCTCTCTCTGCCTCTTTGTCTCTGTCTGTCTCTCTCTTTGCCTCTTTGTCTGTCTCTCTCTGCCTCTTTGCCTCTGTCTGTCTCTCTGCCTCTTTGTCTCTGTCTGTCTCTCTCCCTCTCTCAATGAGTCTCTCTCTCACTCAACCTCTCTTTTTTTTATCTACATATCTGTCTCTATTTTCCTGTCTATAAATCTGTTTAGTCTGCAAGGGGAATTTATGGGGAAATTTATAAAAATACAAATCAAAAAGTGTAAGGTAACAAAGTCTAATTGTGTTTGTAACAGTATAAAATAAGAACATGAAATAATGAAAGTCTTTGATCAATTAAGAAGGAAATAAAACACAGAACTCACCTGTTCAAAGCAATTCTACCAAGTATATTTGTTCATTTTTTACAGCTTTTTTACCCAGCTAACATTGGTTAGATGAATGTGTTGTTGATGCATTGTTTTACAGTTAGATGCCTGTAAAAATTTCTACGTAGGGAATCTTGTTTCACAAGCATTTGAAGACAAAGCAAGCTGACATTTTGTTGACAGAAGTGGCAACGCCACTGCTTGTAGCTTACGATATTTGGAGGGTGCAATTGCAAACAAACAAATATGCAAACATGCATATGCACATACAGCTTTATGTAAACATATAATGATGTGATGGTGGTGTTGCTGGGAATGGTGATGGTAATGTGGTAAAAGTGGTGGTGATAAGGATTTTGATAGTGATGACAATGACGATGATGATGATGATGATATGCGTGTGTGTGTGTGTGTGTGTGTGTGTGTGTGCATGTGTGTGTGTATATATATATATATATATACACAGCGTTGGCCAAAAGTATTAGGCCACCCCAATGTTCTTGGGTTCTGCTATCTCAATGTTAACGGAACTCATGCATGTGATAGATTATGGTATATTTCACAACATACATTAGTTTTAATATCTGGTTGACCCTCCTTTAGCATCAATTACCACTTTTATACAGTTAGTCATTGAATCAATTAGTTTCTTGCAGGTGCTAGGTGCAATTTTACTCCATTCTTCTCTCAACTGTTGGTACAAATGCTCTTTATTTTTAATTATTGTGTTCCTGATAACTTCACCAAGAGTTCTCCATAGGTATTCGATTGGATTTAGATAAGGATATTGAGCTGACCAGTCCGTGGAGGCAATAATTTGTGTCTCAAGCCACTGATGAGTATTCATTGCCGTATGACATGGAGCGCTGTCCTGTTGAAAGATAACTGTTTTCCGACACTCTTGGATGCAATTTAGCAATTGATGGCTCTAAAACATCCAATAACATAGAAACATAGGTAGCTGAATTCATCCTTCCCTGATATAAAAACTTTTCTCTGGGTCCTGTGGCAGACATGCAGGCCCACACCATGATAGAACCACTCCCATGTTTCACGGTCCGTACCAGACATTCAGCCTTAAATGCTTCCTCAACTCTGTGACATATGAAAGTTGCACCAGATGAGAAGGAGGCTTGTATGAATGTACGAATGCAGAAGTGGAAAGCAAATTATCTCAACTTTATAACATTTGTATATAATTTAATTCAGTTTCTCAAATGTCTTTAATGTTTTCCTAATTTGTAAATTGGAAGGTTGTAAATTAATCTTTCTAAGATCATATCATTAATATTTCTAAGTCATATGAACTTACATGTCTGAGCGAATTCAATAAAGGAGTAACATTTTCTTAGTGTAATGTGTTATTTTATATGCTCTTTAACCTGCTTCAGATTTGTTTCTTTGAGAAGTGTTGTGATTGGTAGATGGAAATTTGAAGTAAAGCTTTAATTGCTGTCTATATAATGATTCCATAAAAATCCATAGAGTGCATACATGCATGCTGTGTGACAAGAAGCTTGCTTCCTAACCACTTGGTTCTGAGTTCAATCCTACTGTGTGGCACCTTTTATTCTTTTATTCTTTTATTCTTTTATATGTTTCAACTCAAAGGCTATGGCTATGTTGGGGCACCACCAGTGTAATCACCTTTTCAATGGCCAATTTTATGTGATTGGCTTTTGGTGAAAGAGAGAGTTTGACACTGCTACCCTCCATCATCATCATCATTATCATCATCATCATTGTCATCATCATCATTTTTCCACTTTTCCATGTTTGCCTTAGACATAATTTGCTAAAACGAGTTTTTAATGGCAGGATGCCTTTCCTGTAGACA
Organism: Octopus bimaculoides; assembly: GCF_001194135.2. NCBI lineage: Eukaryota > Metazoa > Mollusca > Cephalopoda > Octopoda > Octopodidae > Octopus > Octopus bimaculoides. The sequence goes on along the minus strand of NC_068994.1, from coordinate 38,079,346 downwards.
ATCTCACCAGTTTTCAACCACAGTGATATTTTTCAATGATGGACATGTTTCTCATAAAAGACTAGAAATGGACAACCTCACTTGTAACATGATGATGCTTATTAACAGCCATCACATGATGTCCAGTCAAGGGCACGTAGAAACACACATGCTCAAAAACCACGCCCACACATATACATAAATATATATATATGGGTATGTATTACATACATACATACACTAACTCAAAACTCCTCCATTCAAATTTCTTGACATTTCTGTCAGCATACACCACTCCGCTCTCATCAACTCACCACTACAAACACACTGACTCACACTCCTACCTTAACTTCTCCTCCTCCCATCCTACTGATACCAAGCTCTCCACCCCCTACTCTCAGTTCCTCTGTCTACACAGGCTCTGCAGTGACTACTATGACTTTGAGACTCAGCCTCAATTCATGGCTCACCACGTCATCCTACGTGGATATCTCCTCACCATTGTCCACACTGCCCTTGCCCAGGAATGATCTGTGGACTGTACCGCTACTCTTTCTCCTTGCACCTGCCCCACCCTTACCCATCTCCTGTTACCCCTTACCTGCCACCTCTTCACCCTATCCCTCCCATGCATCATTTTCCAAGCCTTCCAGCGACCCCAGTACAACCCCTCCGCCTTGCACACCTTCCTTAACCTACCCCTTCCCTCCTTCAAACGAGCACATTTTTTTCTCTCTCTGTTTTTTTCATTTCTCAAATGTCTTTAATGTTTTCCTAATTTGTAAATTGGAAGGTTGTAAATTAATCTTTCTAAGATCATATCATTAATATTTCTAAGTCATATGAACTTACATGTCTGAGCGAATTCAATAAAGGAGTAACATTTTCTTAGTGTAATGTGTTATTTTATATGCTCTTTAACCTGCTTCAGATTTGTTTCTTTGAGAAGTGTTGTGATTGGTAGATGGAAATTTGAAGTAAAGCTTTAATTGCTGTCTATATAATGATTCCATAAAAATCCATAGAGTGCATACATGCATGCTGTGTGACAAGAAGCTTGCTTCCTAACCACTTGGTTCTGAGTTCAATCCTACTGTGTGGCACCTTTTATTCTT
>NC_068994.1:38074060-38077221 GCF_001194135.2 Octopus bimaculoides | reverse complement strand
ATATATATATATATATATATAGTGTGTGTGTGTGTATTTAAGTTTGCAGTTTATTCAACTAATTGTGTTCATAAATCTCTGTATCAGTATATAAGGGTATGAAAATAGAAGTATTGCTTACATATTGTTCATACAGTTCATTCATGTTCACACATGCAATTTTCATGTATTCAAGTATTCAGATAGATATGTATACACATTCTTACAAACATACATGCTTACATACACGTGTGTGTGTGTGTGCATGCATGCATGTGTAAGTGTGTGTATGTGTATATATATGTGTATTTGTATATATATATATATATATATATATATATACACACACACACATACATACAAATATATACATATATATATGCATTTATCTATGTATGTATATAAATGTATACATATGTGTGCGTGTGTTTGTGTATATATACCCATTCCAATATTATGAATAAAACATTCAAATTTGGTACTGTGTGAAGTTTGACTGAGTCTAATTTGCCTTGATTTGTATGCTCTCAGTCAGGACACGTTTTATAGACAATTGCATATATTGTAAAGTAAAATATGATAGAACATATTTTAGTTGCACTTACATATTATAAGACACAATGAATGAACTAATAAGAGATAAAAAAGAAGAGATAACAGAAAATCGGAGTAAAGCTTTGATGTAAGTAAAGCATTAATATAATTTTTTTGAAGATTTGCCATTAATTTCGATGTGCAAAAATGGAGACAGAGTATTCTAGAATAAACTATGGACTGCTTCTTAAGCATTTTAATTCTTAATCTCTGTGGCCGATGTAATAAAGATTTAAGACATGAAAGAGGGTATAATGAATTCAACCAAAAAACCAAAAACAAGACAAAACGTGATGAAACTTACATGACGAGTAACTAAATTATTGAAAGCAATTATATATGGCAGTATATATGTAATGAATTATTTATTTTAATTACAGAAAGCATTTAAAATACTTTTTGTCATCTGTCCTAATAATAATTTCCAATTATATAATAAATACTAGAGTTGTGTGCTTACTAAAAAAATATGCTGGAAGTTGTGTAGTTGTCATCGTTGTCATTGTCACCACCACCACCAACAACCACAACAACACTGTCATATCATGTGCACGTACATATCTCTGTGTGTTTATCATCCATTTATCTGTCTGTCTGTCTATCTATCTATCATATTGGCCACCTAGCTAGGGAGCTGCACAGACAGACAGTTAGACAGACAGATAGATATCTTCATCATCATTGTTTTGCATCCATTTTTTATGCTTGCATTGGTCAGATGGAATTTGTATTTTCAGTCATGTCTTTCACAGAAGACTGGATACAAGCAGCATCACTTTCATGATGATGATGCTTGTTTATATAAATCACATGATGTCAAAACAAAGGCACATGAAAACATATACATATATAAAAGCAAAGGAAATCCTGATCTCTACTTTATGGAGACACACTCAGGCTAGGTGTGAAAATTAATACAAATACTAATATTCCATTTGTAGTCACCCACAATCCTAGAAACAACATCCTGCATTCAGCTAAACGATACCTCCCAGTTCTATATCAATCACCAAATCTCCAATGAATAATTAAAAATTCACAAATTATCAACAGTCGAAGACAACCACCTAACCTCTAGAGACTCCTAACAAAGGTGAGATTCACGTTTGAAGAAGAAACGATGCAATTAACCAACTGTAAAGATTCCCATTGTGGGATATGTAAATTAATTGAGCAAGGGGCAACCAAACGATTCAAGAATGGGAAATTAAAAGTGAATGCAAACATGAATTGCAAAGTAAAAAACCTCATTTACGGCATCACATGCCCACAGTGCAATGAAAACTACATTGGGGAGACAGGAAGGAAACTGTCCAGCCATGTAAATATGCATAAACAACAAATTAGGGATTCATCTCTTAGGAATGTCCCATGCAGTGAACATCTGGATATCTGTGCAAATGGAAAATATAAAATATTCGCATTTTACGAAATAAATTATGAAAATGTGCATCTACGAAAGGCAAAAGAATACTTTATAAGAATTCTAAATTTGAAATTAAACCAAAAATAGCCAACACTCCATATAATAAACAATGGTAAAAGAATATTTATGACTAAAGCCAAAAGTCCGAAAATAAACCAGAAATAATACTATCACTACCACGAAAATAACAACTTCCAAGCACATGTGTTTGAAAAAGTTTAATGAAAGCGCTCACACACTAGAAAAAAACTTCTTCCGTGGGAAGAGCCATTCTAACAATGCGTCCTGCCCTAACTCTTTGAAACGCTTAGTTTTAGAATGGTAGCAGCTGATGAAGGAAATGTTCTCTATGTGGCCTGTGTGTTTTCTGTGCTCTGTTTATCATTTTGTCCACGTTTTTTGCAACGTCCTGTACCCAGATATGCATCTATATATACATGTAGATGTAGGTATGTACATACATGTATGTATGCATATGCTCACATATTATTTGTATTATATATATATATATATATATATATATATATATATATATATATATATATATATGTATGTATGTATGTATGTATGGATATAAAATTAATCAAAAGACATACTGAGTATGTCTACCTGCTGGAAATAACTGTCAAAACTCTTATTTGAATGACCAAAATACACTGATGATAACTACAGAAATCAACCGATGGCAAATCAGGTTAAGATAATCTCCCAACGTATATTTAAGTATTTAGACTCATGTGGACTGGTTTCTGTATATGTATATGTATATATATAGATATGTATATGTTTATATATCTGTGTATATATATATATTAATGCATGTGTGTAAGGGCATGTGGCCTATTGGTCTGGAGTGTTATATTCACAATCGTGAGATTGTGGGTTCAATTCCTGGACCAGGAGGTGCATTATGTTTTTGACCAAAACACTTTATCTCACATTGACATGTTGCCCACTGTGCACCTGTTCAAGTAATGTCAATTTAAAGGGGGTGAGGTGAGATAATGTGCAGCACAAACACTTGATCATGATAAAAGACCTGAGCTGGGTGTTCATCTAAAGATTTCAGAACTGTCTTTCTTGGACCTCTCTCTCTATATCTATCTCTTTATATATCTATCTATCTATTTATCTCTCTCTCTCTATATATATATATATATAT
>NC_068994.1:38066281-38073453 GCF_001194135.2 Octopus bimaculoides | reverse complement strand
TGTACGTATGTATGTATACATATATATAATATATATATATATATATTTGTGTGCATATAAATAATATAATATATATGTATGTGTGTGTGTGTGTGTGTGTGTGTGTGTTTGTGAGAACAATAAATATCTAAATAATACACATATATGTGAGTATGTCTCTGTATACATTGGTGCTCATATATATATATACTCACACATAAATGTATTAGGCTTAAAGCATGACTGTAACTATTTTATTCTTTGTAATTTTCCATTAAGCTTGCCAAAGTTATGAATTGTATGGATTTTTATTGTATCAGATCACCAACAATTCATCAGCTAAAGCCAAGAGCTTCTCACATATATTTTCTACAAATAAACAAATTTTCTCCATAGAGGAAACGACCATGAGAAAATATAAGAGGCAAACCATTCACCAAATATACAGGCACATAATGCAGGAGGAAGATTTGGAAATCTATTTTGATTCAAAGTACAAATCATACCTCCATTGAACAAACAATGTGACAGCTGGGAATTTATAACAGTAATGTGATCATGCATGGTTGGTGATGTCATGCAGTATTACATGCCTGATAACTGCATAGAGAACAAAATATCCTATGTATGTTTAAGCCAGGAAGAGCAAAAAATAAATACATGAATTGAAAAACTTAAGTCCTGACATTAAATGCTGAATACTGAAAATGGTGACATTTTGCAAGGAAAATAGTAGAATGATTTTAGTGATACAAATAAGAGAGGGGGAAAGTAAAAGACAGAGAGAGAGAGGCATATAGAGAGAGGCATATAGAGAGAGGCATATAGAGAGAGGCATATAGAGAGAGGCATATAGAGAGAGGCATATAGAGAGAGGCATAGAGAGAGGTAGGCAGAGACTGAGAGGGGCCTCAAAGAAAGAGGGTAAAGAGAGAGAGGAAGATAGAAAGAGAGAAAGAAAGAGGGGGGGGCGAAGAGAGGAGGCAGATAGCTGAAGGCAGTGTGAGGGGGATTTATAGAAAGGGGAGAAGCAGAGACAGAGAGAGAGTGAAAAGAGAGCGAGAGAGAGAGAGAGAGAGAGAGAGAGAGAGAGAGAGAGAGAGAGAGACAGAGAAGAGAGAGAGAAAAACAAATAAAGAGATAGTGGAAAAACAAACAGTCTGTAAATCAATAAGTGTTGAAAATTAAATAAATATTGTACTGTTTGAAAGTTAGTTATTACATATAATCTGAATTGCATAAGAGACATGTTTCCCATTAGCAACCACACACTCATGCACACACAAACACAGTCATATATAAAACTGATGTGCTTCAACACAGTTTTCATCTTGCAAATTTCACTCTTTAGTCTTTGGCTATCATGAAGTTGTGGTTGAAGTCACCTGTATAAAGTACCATGCATGCAATGGAATCAAAACTTAATGATTCTCCAGACAAAAGAATTCATCAATAAGATACCAATAAATATGTCCTTATTACTCTAAAATATTTGCAGCAAATTAATTTGGTGAAATTGTTTACCTTTATTTAAACAGAATTGTATAGAAATTGTATAAGATACAGGATTAATTTGGTTGTTAAGAGTCAAGGATATATGTTAAGGAATATCTTTCCATATGCAAGCATAGCTGTGTGGTAAAAAATGTGCCCCCCAAAGTTCAGTCTCATTGTGTGGCACCTTGGGCAAATGTCTTCCACAATAGCCTTTTCCCAGAATTTCTGATGTGCAAAACAATTAAAACTGCTAACCTTGCTTTCTGAGGTTAGGAAGTTCGTTAGATTTCATCAGATGCTGACCCTCTACAAGACAAGATCCAGTAGCTTAGCTAGAGTTCGTGCTATCCAGGGCAGCCCCTGAGTTTGCTGCCTACCCTCACCCTCTTTCTGCAAACAGTCTGTATAAGATTGTACAGCAGCCCCAAAGTGCTACCCCATAAGAGTGTTTCTCTGGTGTAGACTACCCATTCTGCCCCCAGAACCACCTACACCTATGCCAATATTAGCTGTAAGGTGTCAAGCTGGCAGAATTGTTAGCACAGTGACAGTTCATCTGTCTTCATGTTCTGAGTTCAAATTCCACTGTGGTCAACTTGGCCTTTCATTCTTTCGGGGTTGACAAAATAAGTACTAGCTGAGCATTGGGGGTCAATATATCTGACTTACCCCTCCCCTAAAATTGATGACTTTGTGCCAAAATCTGAAACGAATATTAGCTATACAGGCAGGTTCATAGATTCAGCCTTCTCAAATTTATCTCTTAAAACCATCCTAATTGGGGTGGATAGCAGGTAGAAGGTTTTGTATTCTATATACTAGCAATGCATTTCTTTTACTGCTTCTTTTGCTATTGCTAACCTTGTGACTTGTCAAAAGTAAATTTTACATAAAGTAGAATGTCTGAATATGAATACATTAACGTTCACGTATTGTTGTCTTTCTTCTTTATATTCAGTTTCTTCTTGTAAAGAGATAACTGGTTTTTGCCAATGAAATAAATCTTCATTCCTGGAATTTATATTACTGCAACTGAGAAGAGTTAAAACGCCATATTTGTGTATACATGTTTGTGTATTTTTATCTCTTTCTAGATCCACCCTGATCACCCCAACCATCTTTATCTCTTCTAAAATAGGAATAGCCATGTAGCTCCACTACAGTGAGATGCCAGTTATACTAGTCCCTTCTTTCATACTTTAACTTTTCATCCCTTGGCATAAAGCCACCTCTCTCATCATTTGTTATCTTGCAAGCTGCATGGCAACCTCACCAGTGCTGGTAGCATGAAAAAGCACACAGTACATGCTGTAAAGTGGTTGGGTTGATGTTAGGAACAGCATCCAGCTATAGAAAAGACACCAAAATAAACATTGGAACACAATACAGCCGTTGGACCTGTCAGATCCTGACAAATCATTCAACCCATGCCAGAATATCAGCCATAGTATAACAACATTAAAATGATGTTGATGATACAAACATACATAAAAATATATTCATATATGATATATATGTATATATGAATATGAGTGGCTGTGAGGTAAGTAGCTTGCCCAAGGTGCCATGCAGTGGAATTGAGCCCAGAACCATGTGGTTGAGATGCAAGCTTCTCACCACACAGCCACGCCTGTGTGATATAGATATATAATGTATGTATATATATATATATATATATATATATATATATAGATAGATAGATAGATAGATAGATAGATAGATAGATAGATAGATAGATAGATAGATAGATAGACAAATGTTCATATATACATATATATATAAGATATGAAGATGTGACAAGTAAAAGAGACAGAAAGATTAATTGATACGACAAGAGATGAAGACAGCAGTGAGAGAGAGGTAGTAGAGACTGAGAGAGGGAGAATGAGAGAAAGAGAGAAGCTGGCAATTGTGAAGGTTAATTTGTTAAACATATTGCCAAAAATATGAAATATCAATGATTTTTATTCTTATTGTTACAACTGCTTTTTTTAATGTTTTTTTTTTTTTTACAGTTCTAAAAATCAGTTGATTTGATTCTTCTCAACGATATCATTTAATGTTTCTCATCTAATGAAAGGCTTCATATGCTATATATAGATCAACAATTTTTTTTTTTTTTTCCCAACATTTTTCTGGAGGAAGAAAATACACATGAAGTTATACTTTTATTTTTACTTCTAATCATAAATTTTTCATCATTACTTTCTTCTTCATTTGCCACAAGGCAACATGCTTTTCAATAAAATATCTTGATATTTTATTTTATTACTTTTTCTTATTGTTTTGTTTGTTTGATATTTATGACTTATTGTATTTGTTTCTGATACCAAAGAATGTCATAGAAACTGCTAAAATATCTGATATCTCTGAAAGACATTAGATATAAAGACAACAATAACAAAAGCATATTTTTGTTTGTTTTTGTCTTTCTTATAGAAATTATATAGTTGTAGAAAATCTATTTCCGTTTTCTATTGAATCAAAGTTTATGATAATGGTGATAATATAAGTGCATTTATATATTCATCAAACCTTGTTGACTTTCTTTGGTATTTTTTTCCTTCGAAAAAATTGAAAAGTAATTAGCAACTATCAAAAGTTCTTATAAATAACAAAAGGATTTTCTAACACTTAAAAAAAAAATGAAAAACATGAATGCAATCTATAAAAAAATGAACAAAAAAATATCAACGTTTATCTTTTTTAAATATATTATCTATCTTCTAGCTTTCATTTCATTTGATATTATATAATTTATTTTCAAAATCAGCATTCACTCTGAAGAACAGATGGAATTTCAATTTTTTATGATCAATTTGCTGTATATAATTATGTGTGTGTGTATGTAAATACATACTTATTTACATAGATGCATACATACAAACACGCATACACACATGAAGCATGCATACATACATACATACATACATACATATATACATGGCTGGTTTTTTTTCCATTGGAATACAGAAGTGCTCAATATTCTTTTGCAGATAGATTTGTGGTTTCATAGTATAAATGCTTCGTGTTGTAGTTATTTCTTTACCATGGTTTCACACTAATACCTTATGCTTCCCAAGCTACTGCAGAAGTTTGCTGCTGACTGGAAGTAACTACCGCAAGAATTAAAATATGTGTGTGTGTGCGTGTGCACCTGTGTTTGTGTGTGAGTGTGCTTATATATGCATATGCATGTGTGTGTGTGTGTGTGTGTGTGTGTGTGTGTGTGTGCGTGTGTGTGTATGTGTGTGTGTGTGGTAAGAAGTTTGCTTCTGAACCACGTAGTTCCAGGTTCAGTCCCACTGTATAGCACCATGGGCAAGTGTCTTCTGCTATAGCCATGGGCTGACCAAAGCCTTGTAAGTAGATTTAGTAGACAGAAACTGAAAGAAGCTTGTCATATATGTATGTGTGCGTGTGTGTGTGTGTGTGTGTGTGTGTGTGTGTGTGCATGTATTTATGTCTGTGTTGTCACCCCACCATCACTTGACAACTGATGTTGGTGTGTATACATTCCCGTAACTTAGTGGTTTGGCAAAAGAGACCGATAGAATAAGTGCCAGGCTTACAAAGAATAAGTCCTGAGGTTGATTTGTTCATCTAAAAGCAATGCTCCAGCATGGTTGCAGTCAAATGATTGAAACAAGTAAAAGAATAAAGAATATATATAAATGCACATACGTGAATGTGTAAGAGTGTATGTGTGCTCGTGCATTATATATATATATATATATATATATATATATATACACACACACATATATATACATGTACACACACACACACACACATATATATACATATACATATATATATATATATATATATATACACACATTTACACACATACATATATATATATACATATATATATCATATATTTAATGTAGCTGTTGATTATGGTTAGTTAGGAAGTTACCATTGATTTTGTGCCTATAATGCTCTTAGCAATACAGGTAACTTCATAGACCAGTTGGCAGGAGGTACATAATGTATATATTATATATACAGATATATAGATATGTACGTACACACACACACACACACACACGGATAAATAAATACAATCATAGACAACAAGATAGACAGTTTGCATTTGGATGTTAAAAATAAAATAGCTTTATTGTTAACTTGAAAATTAGTCTATTTTTTATGTATTTTCATTGGTCATTAGATGATTAAGTATTAAAGGAGCAGAAAATCAAACAACCATCATGACAAATAAATATATATCTGGAAAAGGTCTTTTACATCTACAATACAATAGAGCTACAACGGGAGTGTGGAGGCGCAATGGCCCAGTGGTTAGGGCAGCGGACTCGCGGTCATAGGATCGCAGTTTCGATTCCCAGACCAGGCGTTGTGAGTGTTTGTTGAGCGAAAAGACCTAAAGCTCCACGAGGCTCTGGCAGGGGATAGTGGTGAACCCTGCTGTACTCTTCCACCACAACTTTCTCTCACTTTTACTTCCTGTTTCTGTTGTGCTTGTAATTCAAAGGGTCAGCCTCGTCACACTGTGTCACGCTGAATATCCCCGAGAACTACATTAAGGGTACACGTGTCTGTGGAGTGCTTAGCCACTTGCACGTTAATTCCACGAGCAGGCTGTTCCGTTGATCGGATCAACTGGAGCCCTCGACGTCGTGGGCGACGGAGTGCCAACAACAACAACAAAGGGAGTAACTGTGTGTGATCATAAAACGAAGGATGCACTAGATCAGTGGTTCTCAACTGCGTTCATATGGCCCCTGTGGACCCATATAAAATTTTTAGGGTGTCCATGTAATAAAATAGTAAATTGGGGATCTATAATAGTATTTTAAGGGCCACCGAAAATATTTTGATTCAGATATATTTATTGGTATGTATTGCAAAAAATGTTAGATCTCTTTCTCTAACAGTTTACATAGTTCAACTTGGAACTAAGACCTCAAATATAAGTACAAACTATTAAACCCCACAAATTTATTTTATGACTTCCAAATAAATTCTTTCTAATATTTGATAAAATGGATACATCGAAACCAGTTATATTCTGAATTACTCAGTGTAACAAAAATATTAAACATTTACTAAAATATACCTCTGTGCCTTTTCCAACTTTATTTACTTTTTTTAACTGTATATATATTACCCAGAATATATTATTACCCTTATATTAATTTAATACTTAAATATACGGTTTATTACTATATATTACTTTTCTTTATACTTTTAATGTTTATCCAAAGCTTATTATATTATTTTTTGCATTTACTTCTCTAAATATACTACCTTTCCCTCCTTTGTAAAATTTATACCAAATTTTTTTATAAAATAATTCTCAGTTAGCTGAAATGCTCCATACATTTAACACATAGAAATATAAAAATGTAATTGTACATTATTTTTCTACCTTTGACAAGATTCAACTTTATAGTAATTTAATCATTTTAATTAATTTTTAAAGTCTAAATCGAAACAGCTGTTAGGGATTATGTCTATTTTTGTAATGAATAAATATAATTATTAATCGATTTACCTGTTTTCTTATTTTTCTTAAATGACTATAAATCTTGGCTTATTTGATTACCTATTTTTGAATGCTAAAACTAATATTCAAAATAAATAATAAGTAAGAAACCAGTAAATTTATTGGATGTTATTATCCCTTAATGAGGCTTATTTAACCTCTAATTGAACTTTATATATAT
>NC_068994.1:38058865-38065580 GCF_001194135.2 Octopus bimaculoides | reverse complement strand
TATATATATATATATATATAGATAGATAGATAGATAGATAGATAGATAGATAGATAGATAGATAGATATGTATATCTACATGGGTCTAAAAAGTAGTAATATTCATCCTAATCAGGATTGCCACTTTACGTTGTCAAATAAACTTTACACCAAAGTACTGTTTGTGCATGTTTCTCGTTCTATATATAGATCGGCTTCCACACAGTTTTCTTCTACCAAATTTGCTTGCAAAGCGTTAGTGGGTCTGGAGCTATGGGAGGAAACAACTGCCCAAGGTCCCACACAGTGGAACTAAACCCAGATCCATGTTTTTGAGAGATGTACTTTTCAGGCCAGTTATCAAACGTTTTTGATATTAAGATAATATGGCAAATTCTTCGGTGTAAGAAATATCTTCCTTCTGAAGTGTGTCCATTGCATTATCAAAGTCTTTGAGAAAAGCTTGGTCATTACAATTATAACAACTACTTTTTATCTTCTAGAATGCACCAGTGCCATCTGAGCTTAAATATAGGCTCCTAAGCAAATCAATGCACTGGGGCCTATAATATTTATCTATTGTCTATGGTGATGAGCTGGCAGAACTGGTAGCATGCCAGACAAAATTCCTAGTGACATTTCCTCCATCTTTACATTCTGAGATCAAATTTCACCAAGGTCAACTTTGCCTTTCATCCTGGAGCACAGGGGTTGATGTAATTGACTTTTCCCCTCCCCTGAAATTGCTGGGCTTGTGCCAAAATTCGAAACCAGTATTTATTTATTGTCTACGATCAATTTTTTAAATAGATTAGAATTGGGTTTCTTGACTTATCAAGCCCTTGGGCAACTGTGCAATTTACCCTTCTCTTAAGACAATACTCAGTACTGTATACAACCCTATTACATAGAAGAAGTATAAAGTGGTATAGAGCATGTTTTTTGCCAGCCTGAATACAAGAAAAATATGTACAATTCTTTACTCCTTTAAAACAACAAAGGCAGAAAATCATAAATGGGTTAAAATAGACAAACTGGATTATGAAGTGATAAATAAGGTGGATTTTCAACAAAGATTTGCTAGCATATTCAAAGCAGGTTCAAGGTTTAGAAAAAGCATTTTTTAAAAAAACATTATATTGCTTTTTTTTTTTAACCCAATTTATCAACACTGTCTGAATAGAAGCTTTGTGATGAGATGAGAACTCTGTGAAAGCTAAGCCTATCAAGATGATCAAGGTTATTTGCTCGTTTTTAACAACAATAAAACTAAAGTCTGTTCATTCTGATGGTGAGAATAGCAACTGCAACAACAGCAACAAAAAATGTCAATAGACAAAGTGTGTGTGTGTGTGTGTGTGTGTGTGTGTGTGTGTATACATATTTGTGTATATTTATATATATATATATATATATATATATATATATATATATATATGTACATATATATACATATATATTGACAATATCCCTTACTTTTTATGAATATATATATATATTACTATATATATATATATATATGTATATACATATATGTGTGTATATATGTATGTTTGTATATACACAAGTGTGTATACAAATATATATGTAAATATATACATACACACACACACACACACACACACACATATATAGATAGATATAGATATGTGTGTGTGTGTGTGTGTGTGTGTGTGTGTGTGTGTATGTTTGAGTGTACATGTATGTATATATTTGTATATACACATACATGCATTTATGGTGATATTTGTTTTTCCTTACTTTATTTGTAATTCTGAAGGATACAATCAGCAATTTTAACTGAGCCAACCACATTAATACAGTTACACTTCAGTGTGGTCTCTTTAAATGCAATCAGTTAAAATTGGAGTCGAAAGTTAAGCATGGCAGTATATTTTATCTACACTTTTCTATTTTTCCTATTTATTTTCTCCTATGCACATAGTATTCATATTGCAATATAGCGAGATTGAAATATTTCAATGAAGCTGTAAAAAACATTTTCACTGATAGCCTAATGCTAATGCCAGTTGTTATTCTTTATTTCAGTAGTTCTTTTTCTCTTCACAGTCATCTAATACTAACTCCGAATACATTTCTGTCAAAATTATATATGTAGATAGATAGGAGTGATTGAATATGTGTATGTGTGTATGTGTGATTACTTATGCATGTATATCTATCTATCTATCTATCTAGTTATCTATCTATCTATCTATCTATCTGTCTATCAGTGTGTGTGTGTGTGTGTGTGTGTGTGTGTGTGTGTGTGTGTGTGTGTGTATTCACACATATATATAATTAATATAAACAGCAGTTTACTATGTTTCACCAAAAAGGAGAATTGTAATTGTCACTAATGTGACTTGGGTCTTAGGAATATATAGAGTGGCCCAAAAGTAGGTTTACAGTTATTCAGCTATCTCTTTCGCATTCATAAATTAACAGTTTAGATCTTAATTATAAAAAAATATGAAGTCATTATTCTTTGCTGGTTTAGTTTGATTGTAAGATGGAAATTTAAATGCAAAAGAATGTTTTAAAAGAAATTTAAAATGCCTATGTGATAACTGCAAACCTACTTTTGGGCCACCCTGTATATATATATATTTGATTAATGAGAAAGACAGAAGATGGAAGATACGAGGATTTTCATTAATGACTACAATTCTTTCAACCCATTTATCACTAAATCCTCACAGGTGGTATAGTTAACAACTGGTTTAAGAGCATCCATCGGTGCAGATGTCTCTCCTCGGGTGATAAGATATAACTCATTAAAATAATGATTGTTCCACGAGGTATCTTCTCAGTTTGTGTAAAGAAAAGCAGCAAATTATGTGTGTGTATATATATATATATATATATATATATATATACACACACACATATGTATGTATAATATATATGATATATATACATAGAGTGAGATATGTACACACACATACACATGCACATACATATATGTAAGAAATGGACACATACAATAAAAACAATATGCTAAACAGACAAAAGCAACAAAGAATAATATTGTAAATTTTGCTTTCTTCAGCTGTCTCTCTAAGGATTCTGGCAGTTTCAATGCCCTAAGATAGAACTGTTAGTACTGATAGTATTAAAAGCCACTGGATATGTTTTTTAGTAATTGACTCAGTGGATACACAGGAATAGGAAAGCACATAGTTGAGCTTTGGTAACTGTAACAAAGAAAATCATTAATTGAAGATATATGTGGTTAAAACAGGTAACCAGAACAGAAAATAGAGAAACATAGGAGTACTTATTGGGAAATTAAATAGAGCAGAATTCATACATACATACATACACACATATCTATATGGAACTTGGTATGCACAGTCCTCATTGTGTCCTTGGGAAAATCTTCAAACAGCTTCTTGATCTTGGCCACCTGCTTGGCTTTGGCATTGCAGACAGAACAGTTGGTGTTTTTCTCAGCTGCATCCAATATGCAATAATCCATAGGTTTACAATTACGAGAATTAGGAGGTCAAAAATTCGGGCTGTTGAAGTCACAGAAATTATCTGACAACCACTTATGACTCTTTTGGGAGGTACTGCAAAGAGCCAAATCCTGCTGCCATACATTTGGTCTGGCAACAGCAACCCCTTCCAAGAGGGATTGATCATAGTCTCCACACAGTTACTCATAGCTTTCTGAATTGTACCTAATGCCCTGTTTTAAAGTTGCGTGTTGGCATAACATCATCCTCACTGGAGACACACCTAAAGACTATTACAGTTTGGGGGAATCTAGCTTTCATGATGTCCATGTCATGTCTTATGGTTTTTACATTGTTTACACAGCATTTAGCAGCAGTCATGATGTTGGCATTTTGATACTTGACACAAATCATCATGGTGCAGTCTTCGATGTCAACTAACTTTTTTTCTATTACAACTTTAATCTTTACACTCTCCAATGCATTTACTGTTCACCAATAGATCAGACTGTTCCTGAAGAAAGAGACATCAATATTATCAAATTTAGCCAAAACACTGTGTGTACACACGTACACACACACACACACACACACACACACACACACACACACACACACACACACACACACACACATATGCATACGTGTGTGTCCTTGTGTCTGTTTCTGTCATCCCTCCACACCACCGCTTGACAACCGTTGTTAATTCCTTTACATTCTCATACCCTAGAGGTTACACGAAGAGAGACCAACAAGATAAGTTTCAGACTTTAAAAAGTATATATTGATGGGTTCAACTAAAAACTCCTCAAAATAGTGCTCCAGTATGGTCTCAGTGCTATGACTGAAAGTAGTAAACGATAGAAAAAATACAGGCTGTCAGAGAAATTTAGTCTTCCACTACCAAATGTAGTGTCTGTTAATCAACATTTTTCATAATTAGTTGTGAGCTGCTTTTATTGTTTACTGTTTATAGAAATAACTTATCCCTTTAGCATTTAAACCAACCAAATCCAGCCAAAATATTTTATCAGTTTTGCATTCACACTACCCAGATTTGGCATCTCACTCCTATCCTACAATGTCACTTTTAAAATAAACAATCGCATCACTGAAATCTCAAAACTCCAAGATAACTCAAAATTAATTTAAAGCAATGTGAATAAATAAGCCTTACATTTAGCTGAGTAATCTGGATGCTAAAGGGTTAAACACATTCGATGAGTTAACAATTACAGAGTGAAACTAGTCAAGTCATTCAGTTCTTTCTACAAAGAGTCTTATGGTTTAAATACAGGATCTATTTCAGAGCCATTATTTGCATGCTGTAAAAGGGAAGGCCACATGAAGCTACTCTTATCCTGTGCTGCTCTCATCCATAAACCATAAAAGTGTCAAAAAAATAATAATAAAAAAATAAAAAGCTCATTATCTAAATGGTCTACTTCTTACAAATTTTATGCCAGATATTTAGGAATAACAAATGTGTCTGCTCCATTTTGCTTAAATATTCTTCAGTTTTATGTTATCACCAAAGAATATATATTTTTCTTTTTTCCCAAAACCAACCAACAAAATCTGGTTCATTGTTAAATGTGCAACAGTTGTATTTGCAAAGAACAATTACTGAAAAGGCCAAACCACAAAGAACATTAACACCTCAAATGGTATAGCACACTCATTATTATAATCCCCAATGTTCTTTGCATGTGTTGGGTAGACCTATGCTCTCTTTCATATCATAAGCTATAAAAGTTAAATAAAAAGAAATAATCTAAAAGGTCTGAAGGTATCGTACATATATAGATTGCACGTACTTGTAGCTTTACAAAATGTTAAATCAATGACAGCCTTCAGTGAAGATGTTTTTACTGAATTTTCTAATAAGGAAAGAGAAAAAGGTAGAGAGAGAAAGAGAGATAGGAGAATAGAGGGTGGAGAAAAATGTAGAGAAAGTGAGAAAGAGTGTTAGGGGAAGGAGAAAGATGTGGAGTAGAGAGAGCGAGAGAGAGAGAGAGAGGGAGAGAGAGAGAGAGAGAACGAGAGAAAGAGAATTGAAATGTTACAGGAAAGAAGGAAGAAATGGAAAAAAACTAGCATCTGAATTAATGTTCCAAGTTCTGAAATGGTTAGTAGGACATCCTGTGAGTTAGGCACAATTCATAACCTACTAAAAATCAAAGAATTATATAAAAGATTAGAAAAATGAAAAGTACTGTAAAAAAAGCCCCCCCCAAAAAGGGAAGGATATGTCAAATCATCATATGAATTATGTGAGAAAAAAATGAGAAAATTTTGGATATCATTTTAATTTATTATTCTTTAACCTTTATAAAACCTCCAAAATATATACTGCAGGATGAGCAGGCTGGGAAGTGAGCAGGTGGGCAGCATTTTTGATTATCTTTGATTTTCAGAAGAAAATCCTGTAATATTTCATTCTGTTATAGACACAAGGCCTGAAATTTGGGGGAAGTGGGGTGTCAATTACAACAACCTCAATGCTTAACTGGTACTTATTTTATCAACTCCAAAAGGATGAAAAGCAAAGTCAACCTTAGTGGAATTTGAACTCAGAATGTAAAGATGGATGAAATGCTGCTGAACATTTTGCCTGGGATGCTAACGATTCTGCCAGCTTGCCACCTTAGAAAATTCTATAATATTGGCTTCAATTTTGGTACAAGGCCAGCAAGTTCAGGTGAAGAGATAAGTCGATTACATCAACCACAGTGCTTGACTGATACTTATTTTATTGACCTCGAAAGGATGAAAGGCAAAGTCGACCTTGGCAGAATTTGAATTCAAAATGTTATGACATGAAATGCTGCTGAACATTTCTCCTGATGTGCTAACGATTCTTCCAACTTGCTGCTTTAAAAAATTCTATAATATTGAAAAAAATTGTTAATTATCTCATAGAAAAAAAACTTATTAATACTGGAAGTTAGATACAGACTATATAAGAGAGCTATGGTAGCTCTGGTCATTTGTTAACATCCATTTTTCTCTGCAAGCATCGGTTGAGTTGGGACTTACTTGAGGCAGGATTTTAAGACTGGATGCTCTTTCTGTTGCCAACCTTTATTTGTTTTTCAAGGGAAATTTCTTTTAGTCCACAAGTCTTTGAAATCACAGAGCAATCAGTCATAAAGTCAACAGGAAATGTAAGCATCATATCACTGTTGCTGGCAAGTAAAGCCATGGTATGTCAATCATTACATTCATGCACATACTCACATATATACATATATGCATGTGTGTGGGAGGGGGGG
>NC_068994.1:38055680-38058765 GCF_001194135.2 Octopus bimaculoides | reverse complement strand
ACACAGTTTCTGTCTCCAAATTCAGTCACAAAGCATTGGTTGACCCAGAGTTATAACTGAAGACACTTGCCCAAGGTTGCAGGCAATGAGACTGAACGAGAGATAATGTAGTTGCAAAATGAGTTTCTTAACCACACAGTTATGCCTGTTGTTCGTTGTTGAGAAGAATCTTTGTTCCAAAATCTTCAGTTGTTTATAAGAATAGACTTATTGGTGAGACGAAAATATGTATAGGTATTTAAATATCATGCTATGATAATTTCTGAAGGCACAAATACTCTACTAAGTTTATCTGTCTACAGCTCTCTTTGTATCTGTGTACCATCCGAACTAATATACATGTTAGCTTCATATATAAACTAAAACTTTGAAAATGCTATTAAATTCAGGAAATAAAGAATATTACCATTGATATTATATATGATATGTAATTATTAAATTGAGTCCTGTAGGAAATATCGCATAAATAATTTCAAACATATTCACTCTTACATGTGAATTATATATTCACAAATACATTAACTTATACGTAAATGGTATATTTCATATATATATATGTTAACTTGCTTGCAAATATTTTCACTTATATATATAAACACAAACACATTAGCTTAAATGTAAATTGTTTGTTCACATATATGTTAATTTACATGAAGATTTCACGTCATATATATGTGTGTGAGTGTATATACTAATTTATAGGTAAATGATATATTTAAACTAAAAGAAACTGTATATTTTACATACATATTAAACCAACAAATATGTACAGCAGATAGCTATATTTTATTATGAGATTTTATTAGAAGAAAAAATGCAAAACTTTTATTCTAGTTTAACTTTGTAAGAAATAGGAAGTTCCTTTTTTTATCATTGGTTTGTCAATGAAAACTACATGGTTTACAAATGCTTTTATTCATGATATACTTAGAGTTGGCCAGAATACTGATTGAGTAAAACAGCTTCACCAGAAAATTTGATGTAAAAACTAATACACAAGGTCTTGAATTTGAGGAAGGAATGTAATTGATTATATTGATCTTAGCACTTGTCTGATACTTGATTTATTTTATCAACCCTGAAAGGATGAAAATCAAAAATTAACTTCAGCAGATTTGATCTCTGAGAGTTTAAGTCTAAAACTAAATAATGCAAATCATTTTGCCCAAATACCCTAAAAGATTTGCCAATCTTGAAGGGAATATTGAACTTTTGTAAATCAAGAAAATTTCCAACTATTTTTTTCTCACCAATATTTTTATGCTACTACATAATTTAAAAATGAAATTAGAAAGTTATTTTGCTGAGAAGTTGGAAAATATTGATTTCAAAATTTAGCACAAGGCCAGCAATTTCAGGGGATGAGGTAGGTCGATTACATGAACGCCATTGCTCAATTGGCTCCTATTTTATCGACCCTGAAAGGATGAAAAGCACAGTTGACCTCAGAGAAATTTGAACTCAGAATGGGAAGACAAACAAAATGCTGCTATGCATTTTGGCCAGTGTATTTATGATTCTGCCAGCTCACAGCCTTAGAAATAGAAAATATTAACAAGAAGATTAAAGTCATAGCAAAACACAAACTTTATCAAATTGAATTGTGGATATTCAGATTTTAAATAGGATTGTAAGTGTATGAATGATGTTAGTTCAGATAAGTGAAACTCTGGAAGCTGAATAACACAAAATAGCCAAGGTAACAAGTTATTAGTTGACCTCAGTATTGGCCATTTGTTGGCTGGTTAGTCAGGTGGCTGGCTGGCTGGTTGGTTTGTCAGTTGACTGGTTGGCATGTAAAAGTGTCATGATTGGGTGATTAACCATAGTTAACTATGGAGGATGAACTGATAAATTGGCTGACTGGAACTTATTTGATGACTATCTCAGATTAGGATTTCAACTGTAATGAAACATTACTTCACTTTTATAACTTACAGGTGTATGAGTAGGAACCTGTACTGTGTAATGGTAAATAAACTGAACTTCAAGAGATATTTTATTCAAAGAATATTCGAATGGTTTCTTTGCTAAATCTAAATAAATTTTAGAAGATCTGGGAAAGGCTTGCCCTTTTATATTTTATTAAATCTAATCATTGACTTCTTAGAGCTCAGTACTAATAAATTTTTTTCCTCAGACCCTGGGATTCAAATGGCCAGTTACCTGGTTTTCTGGGTGTATAAATGACTGATATCTCATCATTCTCCTGAATGGAATGCCAGTCTGTTGGAGGGTTCAAAACCAGTGATTTTTGAGAAGAGGGGTAAGTTGCTTACATCAATTCCCATACTTGACTGGTACTTTATTTTATCAAGCCCAAAGTAAGAAAAAGTAAGGTTGACATTGGTGAGATTTGAACCTAGAATGTAAAGAGCTGGAAGAAGTGCTGTTAAGCATTTTGTTTCACATGCTTATCATTCTGCCAGTTTGTAACTGTCAGAACTAATAATAGTTACACTTGATTCAGATTTGACTTTGTCAACTGAATTACTAAAGAACTGTTACTTTGTTGATGTGCAATGTGTTTAAACCAGCCTTTCCCAAGCTTTTTGTTCTTGGGGGAACCTTTGAAATACATTCCATGTTTCACTGAACGCCTTAATAAAAATTATTACCTATATTTATTAATCGTTTTCTTTGTTATACATAAAGCTAAATTTAATAAGAGATCAAATAAATAATAAAACTGTTTTCCAAAAGTTTTGGCAGTGTTAAATCCGCCAGATGCTGCAAAAAAGTTTAGAAAATTTCATCTTGACAAAGACCTTGCTTACATATAAATTCCCCAACAATTCTCTATTAAGAAGTAATTTTTTTCCCAATTGGTCTCTTTAATGCCAACAGTTTACAGGAATTCTCTACTTTAGGGAATATAATATACATAAGTAATATGTGGTTGTGTGATAAGAAGTTTACTTCTCAATCACGTGGCTTCAGGTTCAGTCCCATTTTGTGGCACTTTGGGTAAGTATCTTCTGCTATAATCCTGTGCCAACTAAACCCTTGTGAGTGGATGTGGTAGATGGAAAGAAGCCCATTGTATATATATATATATATATATATATATATATATATATATATA
>NC_068994.1:38052476-38055199 GCF_001194135.2 Octopus bimaculoides | reverse complement strand
TATATATATATATATATATATATATATATATGTATGTATGTATGTAATATATTTATGCGTATGTGTCTTTATGTCAGTGTTTATCCTTCTACACTTCTTGAAAACTGGTATTGGTTTGTTTTCATCCCTGTAACTTAGTACTTTGCTAGAAGTGATGATAGACTAAATACTAGGCTTAAAAGAAGAAATAAATACTGGAATTGATTTCTTTGACTAAAACACACACACACACACACACATTAACATTTTTTTTTATTAATTTTTCTAAAAATAAAACTTGTCATAATTTACCATTTGTACCATGGTAAATCTGGTACTGCAAAAGATTCTGAAGTGTCCCACTTTCCTAAGCATGTGGTTATAGTGTTTAATGGTTAATCCCAGGGCCTGTGCTGAGTTTTGGATAACTGACTGGAGGCAGTGTAGCTACTAGCTAGCTTGTTTGTAAGGGATGATAGATAGCTCAACTGACAAACAAACTAGCTGACATGAACTGACTTGATTGGCTGTCTCTTAAGTACTGACTGTAACAGTAGTAACTAGGAAGGTTTTATTTACTTCACTTTTTATAGCATGTGACAATATATGGGTGTAAGTGTTTAGCCTGTGTGAATAGTAATTCTTTTATAAAAGTTAAACCAGCAGAGGAGAAAAACAGTATTCCTGAAGTAAACAAGTCTCCCATACATATGAGATTTGCAGCAGCTGATGCCTGGCATAATAAATATCAACAGAATAAACTCCACTAAGGACCAGAATGGTGTCTGCAAGTGTTACTTACACACTGACAAATAAATTGGTCTTGGATATATTTTATTCTCTTAATTCCAAAGGAATTGAAGGGTTTTGCTGAATGCCTGAGTAGTTTTTTGAAAAGCTTGACACTGATGATTTTTTTTTTAAGGAATTAGGAACTGTTTGTGAGTGGCTTGGCATTAATGGATTTTCAATGAATGTATTCACCAGCTGATTTTATCAACAAATTTTGCAGCAGCTAAAATGACCTTACACTTTTGAGTGGTTCTCAACCTTTTTTTTTACTTATGGATCCCATTCATTACTACTTTGGTTGACCTCCATAGCCATTTGATGTGTAACAACTAGTTTTATAGATATTTCTTTCAAAATTCAATTTTGTCTTTCACACATTAACTCGAGTAGGTTGAACTATGTGAAACGTTGGAGAAAGAAACCTGGATTGTTTTCTTTTTGGCTGCACCTGTGGAAATTTCAAAGTTTATTGAAAATTTTAAAATTTGGTGCATTGATGTAATCTTCCATGCTGAATCTCAGGAGATGTTTCACTTTTTTCCAGAAAAATTAAAAGAAAAAAAGTTATAGAGGCTTAAAGTTTAATAATTTTTACCCAGTCAGAAAACAAGATTTGGAGCTGTCATTTTGAGTGACTGCGTGAGTTGTCAACATTCTGAAAATAGCATGTATTTTAATCTGAAACTGTAAACAAATGATATATCGACAGAGTTCTTTTATTTTTGGAATTTTCAGACAGGTTTTGCGAATTTGTACTCTACACGCAGAAATTCATATGCTTATGTAAAAACCAAATTGTTTGAAGATTTGAAAAAAAATATTTTTAATTTGCACAAGAATAGCTTAGGATACAAGTTAATTAGCAAGCAAATACATATTAGCATAAACACAGTTGCCTGGCTGAGCAGTAAACATCATCCAGGTCGTCCTTTTGAGCATATGGATATGACAGGCATCATATAGTCTCTATCTACCAAATCCACTCACAAGGATTTGGTAAGTCTGAGGTGAAAGTACTTGCCCAAAATGCCATGCAGGTGGGCCCCAAACTGGAACCATGTGCTTGGGAAGCAAAGCGTCTTTCTACAGAGTCACACCTGCACTCATCTAAATATATATAAAACAAGTTTTTGTAGAGTTTCCATCCATCAAATTCCACTGACAAGGTATTGATAAATTTGAAGCTCTAAGCAGAAAACACCTGCTTCATGGAACTTTGTTCTTTTTTGAAAAAAAAAAAAAAAAATCCTCCCCCCCTCCCAAAAAAAGCTAAAGGGTTAAGATTAAAATTTGTGTCTCCAGTTCAATAAATTATTTGATTCCTGTAATCGTAGGGAGGAAAAAAGAAGAGAGAGAAGAACAAAAGACTGAGAGAGGGAACTGGAGAGAGAGAGAGAGAGAGAGAGATATGGGGAGGGAGAAAATTAAAGAGAGAGAAAGGGAAGTGGGAAGAGTGAATGAACTGAAGAGAGAGAGAGGGGAACTAGAGGGGGGGACAAGAATGAGAGAGAGAGAGAGAGTGAGAAGGAGGTTGCTTGTTTGTTTTCTACACATTTTCCACATTTTTTATTTGTATTATGCTTTCTTTTCCATTGTTTTTTTCTCATTTTATCTTATTCCTTTTACTTTTTTAATTCTTTCTTTTTGCAGTATAGTTATTTCATTTCTTTTACTTTCAAAACTATAGACAGATCTCATCCCATATTGTTAGATTTAGAATAATTTAGAGAATTACTCTCTTAATGATTTGATTAAGAAATATGTAATGTTTCAGAAGAGGACACTCTCCTACTTTTTGAAATACTAGAAGGATTGAATTTTCCAGTCTGACATTATATATATGTGTGTGTGTGTGTGTGTGTGTGTATTATATATATGCATACTCACACACACACATGCATACACATACACACAAATATATATATATATATATATATATATATATATATATA
>NC_068994.1:38049666-38052218 GCF_001194135.2 Octopus bimaculoides | reverse complement strand
AATATTTACATATATATATATATATATATATACATACATACATACATACATGTATATAATATATATATATGCACATATACACACATACATACACATATATGTATATATGCATACATATATATATATATATATATATATATATATATACAAACATATATATGTATAAATATTTACATACATATACATATTTATATATACATACACACATACACATACATACACACACAAATATATGAAGTGCATTCCAGAAGTTTTGTGGCTTTTTTAGGAGAGGTAATTTATTGTAAATTTTAGTATTTGTTATTATATCTCTCACAAGCTCACCAGCCACATGGAGATAACTGTAACAGCACTTTGAATGCATTCTATTAAATATTGCTTGTCACAGCTGACTAGTTTGCAGAATGCAGTCAGGACAAGGAGAAAATTTGGAAGCTCACTATGCAATTAAGTTTTGTATTAAACTGAGAAAATCTGCTATAGAAACTTATGAAATGCTCCAGCTTGTTTATGAATTAACTTGTACAGGCTGAGCATTCAGCAGGCTGAATTTTCAGCAGCACAAGAGTTTAAGGACAGTAGAGAAAAAAAATGAGAGATGATGAAAGCTGTGGGAGGGAGAGGGACACCAGAACATTGAAGCTGGTGGAAAAAAATTCTTGATTTTCTGAATGAAGATTATCATGGGTGTATAGGGACAATAATCATACAGTTTGGAGTTGGTGGGGCAACATAACACAGAATAATTCATGAAAGTCTAAACATGTGCGAAATTTTTGCTTAAGTTTGTTCCTAGGGTGATCAGTAACAAACAGAAGCAAAGACACATTGGTGACAGCAGGGGACAGTTGAGTTCATTACTTTCAATCCAAGAGTACTTGAGTCTCTAGTGGCCTGTGACAAAAGCTGAATAAAATGTTATGATCCAGAGACCAAGAGACAGTGTATCCAATGGAAGCATCTTGGCTTCTCCAGAGCCAAGAAGGTGAGGTAGAGCAAAACTATTGGGAAGCTCAAGATGATCCCCTTTTCCAATAGAAAGAGCATTATCTACATCCACTGGGTTCCCCTTGGCCAGACAGTCAACAAGGGCTACTTTCTGGAGATTTTGAGGTCATTCAGGAAGGTCAAAAATCTTTCCATTCATGTCAGTGGCACCTGTACCTAGACAATGTACCAATCCACAATCATATCTTGGTGCCCAACTACTTGACAGAGGTGAGCATCAAAACTGTCCTTCGCCATTCCTACTGTCCAGACTTTGCTTCCTGTTCTGCCATTGTCCTGTCAACGCTACTCTACACTTGTGAGACTTGGACATTGTACCACCGTGACTTCAAGCACCTTGAATGCTTCCAGCAATTGAAGCTATGACAGATCCTCAACATACAATGGGAAAATCACATTACCAACAACGAGGTTCTTCACCACGCCTCACTACCAAATGTTGAAGCCACCACTCTATGCCATCGTCTTCGCTGGGCGGGTCATATCCAGTGCATGGAACCCTCTCATCTCCCATGGATCATGCTCTATGGAAAACTTGCAATCGGAACAAGACACAGAGAAGGTCCAAAATTCCGTTTTAAAGACCAGCTCGAACAGACCTTGGCTCAAGCTAATATCCATGCCATCCTCATGGAAACAGATTGCCATGGACAGGACAGCCTGGAGGACTGCTATCCACAATGGAGTCAGCTCCTTCGAGCAAAACAGACAACAGAATGAGGAGGCAAAACACAGGAGAAGAAAGGAGCGTCTTCAACATCCTCGACCTGCACTGACCATCCCGTGCGAGTTCTGCCCACGACTCTTTCACCACCAACTTGGAGTCCAAAGTCACTTTCAGCACAAACATCAACTGAGGAGACTGGATGGAAACTGACAAACCCAATGCTTGGATATGAGCTGGAGCTGACCATATGCATGTGTGAATGTATACAGTTACGCACACACACACACACACACACACACACATACATAAAGAGTGTGAGTGAGAGAGAGAGATTGAGATTCCTGGATCATTTTTGAAATTTGTCTAATAAATGAGAGAGGAGTGAATCTATTGTTTCTTGAAATTACTCCACAGAGATGGATATCCAAACATTCCTTCACTCTCCCTACAGTGCAGGACTTCATTCCTATTTTAAAATCTTGACATGTCTTGATATGTTGTTTGATCTTTGTAAACAAAATATCTCATTCAAATGATCTTTGTTTCCAGTTCCACACAAGAACTGATGGTTTGTCTATGTCCATGTAACTTTGTGATTAAATAGATTATGTACCAGACTTTTTTTTTTAAAAAAAGTACTGGGATTGATTTGCTTGACTAAACCCTTCAAAGTGGTGCCTCAGCATAGCCACAGTATAATGACTAAAATGAGTAAAAAATAAAAGATAAGACACACACACACACATGTAAAAATTATATGTTAAGAAACATTTTATTCTGTGATGGATCATTTTCCATGAAAACTCATTTTCTATGAAGACTCAATTCCAGCAAGAAATTCATGTGCGTGTATTTCTCTCTCTCTGTCTCACTATAT
>NC_068994.1:38047789-38049194 GCF_001194135.2 Octopus bimaculoides | reverse complement strand
TATATATATATATATACACATATATATATATATGTATATAAATGTATGTATGTATGTATGTATATCAGTTTAGTGCAAAGTAATTTTAAGGTATTAAATAATTAATTAATTTACTGACCTTATTTGTTTAAAGTGTTATCTATTTTTGTTAAATTTTCATTTCATGTCCTCAATAAATTTGTAGCATTTATAAACTACAGTGGGATTTTGCATAATAAGAAAATAAGCAACAGTAACTTTGTAATAATGTATAGACTTTTATTGAGTATTTTATTGTGTTTTCCCTACTGTAGAAAAAAAAATATAAATTTGGTTCTGGTTAAGTTAGAACATGTACCAGTTATTACTGCCTGTTAAAGAAGAGTGTCATTAAATCCACTACTTATATAGCATACAGAAAAGAACGGGTGTGTTGATGGTGGTGGATACAGAACTTCTGTTTCCTTTTCCTCAGCATGTGAACCAAAAAGCAAGTTGTTATTAGTGGTGGCAGAAAGCTTTAGAATATACATCCCATAAACTAAGTTTACTCTGTACACACCCCTCCCTCTCTTTTACTCTGGCTGTCTCTGTCTCGATTTCACTCCCTCTCTCTTGTCCCACCCTCTATTCATTTAACTAACCCACTTATAGCTGTGACAACAGCAGTAGAAAATGACTTGTGAGTAGAAGGGACATCTCAAATAACTTTTTAAACTAGTGAGGATTTTTACAGGGACCCTGGTAAGTATATGTTATATTTTTCACCTCCCATAAACTAAAATATTTTCTTATCAAATCAAACTTTTAATCTTTTTTTTTTTTATCTAATCAGAGAAGAAAGTCTAATAAGATAAGAAAAGGAAAAAAAACAACAAAAAAACAAAAAAAAAAAAACAACATGAAATTAGTTAATTTTAGTTTTAAGAAATATAATGCAATCTTTGGTATAGAAAGAACAGACAGACCCTACTTCAAAATAAAAAAAAAGGGAATATATCTATATCTAATTTTATGCAAAAGAAAGATAACTGGCAAATATTGTCTTTTTTTCTTTTGGCATCTCAAATCTAGGAAAAGATTTCATTGATTGAAATAAATTAAAATAAAAAAGGTTCAATATAACACTGCATAAATTTCAATGCAACATGTTTACCAGCCTGTATCTATGCATACATCAGATTGAACACAGGAATGATAGTCAAGACAGATGTGTGTACCATTTTGCCATTCACAGGTTGCTTAAGTTGAAATGCATCAAAACTTTCAAATGTTGTCACAAACATACATACATACATACATACATACATACATACATACATACATACATACATACATACATGCATACATACATACATACATACATATACATACACATGTATTTATATATGCAAGACACTATTTTCAATCTATGATTTATTATTGC
>NC_068994.1:38041118-38046430 GCF_001194135.2 Octopus bimaculoides | reverse complement strand
ATTAAGGGATCAGCAAGAGTTGCTTCACCAAGATACCGAAAATTTAGAAATAGCAGTTAAAATACTAATTCTATTACTACAATATATTTCCACAGATAGCAATATTCGTGACTGTTAATTATTAATATATTAATTAATTGACAATTCCCTGCCCCCCCCTCTCTCTCTCTCTATATATATATATACACACATATGTATGTTGTATGTATATCATTTATAAACTAAATCATTGCAACCTTTATCCATCTATGCTTTCCCATCTTTAGCATCAACCCCATCATCATCATCATCATCATTTCCATTTACAATTACCCCCACCATTACCAACATCATCACCACACTCTTACAGACACACCAAGAAGGAGATTATACACCCTTCTTCTTTTCATGCTTGGATGGCCATGACAAGTTTCTAGCATTTAAATTCTCCCACCTTTTCTCATTCACCCATTTTCTCTCTCCTTCCCTCCCTCCCTTTCTCAGTAATTCCCCATCCTCCTAACCTCACTGTTTACCTCTCTCTCACCTCCCTTTTCTATTTATTTATATTTCCTAAAGCTAAATTACATTGCTGAATTATTTAAATGAGTGACAAGAAAAAATAAAAAGATGATAAAGAAACCACCTTACAATTCACATCTCCACCCACTACTCATTTAAGAGACGCCAAGACACTGCAAATATCCTGGGGCTGGATATTTGGCTGTGTTGATACACCTGCTTCTCCTACCCCTTCTTCATTTCAACCTGCTATCCTAGGAAGGTACCTCTACATATTTATTCAAATTGCCAGATACTGCAGCTAAATTTTCCTCAATAAGCACTCTTCATTCAAAATTAGTGCAAAACAGACACCGGATAATGTAGCCCTTAACATATGTACACATATAAGATAGGGATGTTCATGGTTTGATTACTTATTCCCACAGGTCTGCTTGTTTGAGGGTTGATTAGTAGTAGAGGGGTGTAGACTATAACAAGAACAGCAACAACTGTAAACTCTTTACTTTCCTAACACCCATTAACTCCAATGTGTCTCTCAACATACCCACTTTATCCAATTATTCTTCAATGGAATCACAACCATCTGTAAACAACAACTTTCCCGCCATCAAGCTGTGAGAACTGTTTAGAAGTTTACAGCATTAATCTTTTCCCCAGCCCAGCCCAACCCAGCCCTAAAGATGGGGGATCTGGAAAGGAAATTGTCTTTCTTGAGGCTAAATATAAATTATAATAAAACAAATTACTTAAGAATATATATTTTTATTACACACATGCACACACACACAAACACACACATGTCTGTGAGTGTGTGCTTGTGTGTGTATGTGCATGTATGCATGTATATGTGTGTATAAAAAAGATAGATGGTATGAGAGGCATTGATTATTGGGGTTGACTAAAAAAACTCAATCTCTACTCTCTCCAACACTGCCGAGAGCGCTACATCCTTTGTGTGATGTGGAAAATATTCCATCAATATTGCATAAATGATGTTGGCATCAATTTTAAAATTCGTCCAAGACTTGGTTCCCATGCTATCTGCTCACTACAAATATTGAACTCGGTTACACATAGCAACATTACGTCACAATTACTTTACCTCAACTGGTCCAGCCCTCTTTAATACTATACCAAAATACATCAAAATGGAAACGGATCCTATAAAATTCAAATGTTCACTGGACAAATTTCTTCAAAAAATCCCAGCTCAACCGCCAATAATAATGACTCTTTGGTAGAGTGGGCCATGGTGCCCCATATATGACTAAAAGACTTCACCAGGTGGCGCTATTAAGTTAGACATGGCCTGGGCTTATACTGGCCAAAACCTATCAAAGTTATATGTATATATATATATATATATATATATTAAGTATAAATGTATCATCATCATCATCATCATCATCGTCATCATCATCATCATCATCATCGTCATCATCATCGTCATCATCATCATCATTTAATATCTACTTTCCATGCTGGCAGTGGTAGGACAGTTTGACAGGGAATCATCAAGCTCTCAATGTCATATACATACATGAATATGAATGTATGCATATATATACATCTGTGTGTATGTGGGTGGGTATTTGTACGTGTGTGTATGTGTGTGTGTGTGTATATGTGCATATATGTATGTGAGTGTATGTATGTATGTATGGGCGTGTGTGTATGTGTGTGTGTGTGTGCATCTGTGTGTGTCTCTGCCCTATTCCTGGTTTATAAAAACTTGTGAAAAAATAAATTACACTGTGTAACACGATTTTTGTCCTTGGGTAGCGACTGTTATTCCTTATTTGCTTACCCCTAGAAAGTATGAAAAATGGCTAATATTTCCTTCAAACTTTGTTTTTACTAAATCATTTCTAACCCAAAGAATTCCTTTCAACACATGGCTGTGATGCTTCCCGATTGCTCCTACACGTGATCAGAGATGCACATAGCTGACTGCTACTAAGGGACATACTCAAGTGGTTAAAGTTAAGCAACTGATAAACAAATCTGTGGCATTGACCAGAATATTTGCTATAATGATATTTCAGCTTGAGCAACTCAGCACTGAATCTGTCTGAAATGTAATGGATAACAGATCAAATTCAAAACATTGATGTCCAGGTCACAAAAGCAAAGTTTGAAGGGAATAACAGTCATTTCCTTTGATATCTAGATAGAAGCAAATAGGAAATAGCATTTACTGACCAAAGAAAAAAAAAAAAATTTTGTTGCACAGTTTTATATATGATAAAGCATGTTCTGTTTCTTTCTTTCCAGCTGTCCTTTCCTTCCTAATTCTTGTAATTTCAACCAGATAAAACTACAAATCTGACATTTACAAAATACTTTATATTTTAAGCTGTACCTCTTCATATTGACTTCCTAAGGCACAGTCAACTGAACAATCTGGACATTTTTTTGCCAAATTAGACAATGCTATAAGATGAGAATATTGCATTTTCATTGTATTAGAACTTAGGAATATCTTTTATCTTTTATCCATTACTTGTTTCAGTCATTAGACTGAGACCATGTTGGGGCACCACATTGAAAAATTTTCTAGTCAAATGAACTGATGGTAAAACTTTTTTAAAGCCTAGTACTTATCCCTTTTGCTGAACCACTAAGTTACGGGGGATGTAAACACACCAACACTGGTTGTCAAGTAGTGGTGGAAGACAAACACAGACAGGAAGACACACACACACACATGAACACACACACAAACACACACAGGCTTCTTTCAGTTTCTGTCTACTGAATTCACTCACAAGACTTTGGTCAGCCCAAGGATGATGTAGAAGACACTTGCCTAAGGTGCCACACAGTGGGACTGAGCCCAGAACCATGTGGCTGAGAAGCAAGCCTTTTACCACACAGCCACACCTGTGCCTGTATAAGTACTATCTTTAAATCTACCTGCACTTTTTATGAGCACCATGTCATTAGCATTTTGCGTGTCTGGTTGGGTATTTGCTGTTTTTTTGTTTACAATCCTGTGTTATTCTTTCTAACCTTCCTTATAGCAGCACAGGGTAATTTTATATTGATTATCATTGCATTAATGTCACTGTATCATTGTTTTAGTGCATCAGTTAGGATACTTAAGGATGCTTTATTATGTCCTCCAGCAAACCTTGCAAGGAATGATGTACATGCTGCTAGAATGTAACCCTACCTCCTACTCTCTAACCCTAATGCCTTAGACTCATGCTCTTCATTTTCAGTTTGACAAACATCTTTAGGATACAATATCTCATCTGCTTTTGTTATTCTGGTTGCATATACATTTGTTCCATGTCCATATATATATATATATATATATATATATATAAAGAGTATACCATTATTATCATTATTTAATGTCCACTTTTTCTTGCTTGTGTGGGTCAGATGGAATCTGTTGAGACAGATTTTTCTTTGTATATATCTATATATATCTATATATATAAAACGATATTATTATCAATAAATAATAATAATATAAGCAAGCATAAAAAGCAAAAAGGTAAATTTATAAATTTATAATTATAATCATAATTAAGGGTACCAAATAGTACTAGCATTGCTAGAAATAAGAGTCGAAAAATGCTCAAATAATCCACAACGTCACTGAAGATTTAACAAACTGAACGAAATCTAGGAATTAGTTAAAAGCTAACCTACCATTGTGGCATAAGAGACACAAATGAATCTGCAGATATACCTTTATCACATGATTTTGAACTCTGAGATAATACTCTTAGTTCTCATCAGTGGGTCTTACTGCCTGGAATTATTAGTTTAATCTGACACCTGCTTTGTCATGCTTGTTAAAATCATTGAAAGACTAGCACCAGATTCAAATGATAGAAGTATATAATTTTACATAAATAAGTAAAGATATTATTATGAATATATAATAATAATATAAGTGGCTAGCAAGCATAAAGACCAAAAAGGTAAATTCATAAATTTATAATTATAATTATGATTAAAGGTACCAGATAGTACCATATAATTATAATTAAAGGTACCAGATAGTACTAGCATTGTTAGAAATAAGAGTTAAAAAATACTCAAATACTGAAAATTTAACATGCTGAATGAAATCAAGGATCAAGTAAAAAGCCAAACTACCATTGTGGGGTGGGGGGGGGGAGACACAAATGAACTTGCAGATATACCCATATCACATGATTTCGAACTCTGAGGTAATGCTCTTAGTCATCATAAATAGGCTAGCAAGCATAAAAACCAAGAAATTAGAATTAATAAATTCATAATTATAATTAAGGGTACCACATAGTACCAGCATTGCTAGAAATAAGAGTTTAAAACTACTCAAATAAGCCACAATATCACTGAAAATTTAACATACTGAACTTATATTATTATTATTATTATTATTATTATTATTATTTATAAGCCGCTTATATTATTATTATTATTTATCAATAATAATAATATCTATTTATTTGTGTAAAATTATACACTTCTCTCATTTGAATTTGACACTAGTTTTTCAATGATTTTAGCAAGCATGTTAAAGCAGGTATTAGTTTAACCATCTATCTTCGTCCTTTGTTTTTCTGTGAATTCTCCCCATATATTACACACTCACGTGGTCGCAAAAGTTGATCCTGTCTCCTCTCATTACTCAATGAACTTTTACACCTTCTACACTGGATTATTCTACCTAGATTCTCTACCTGGACACATTCTTTATTTTCTCTCTTTGTTTCTTTCTGCGTTCCTTTCTGTAGCCAATATCAACATACATGTATGTAAATATATATATATATATATATATATATATATATATATATATA
>NC_068994.1:38036732-38039232 GCF_001194135.2 Octopus bimaculoides | reverse complement strand
TGTGAAGACTGAGTAAGGAGAAAAGGAAAAGAAGAAAAGAAGGGAAGGTTAAATTACCAACAGTGAGAGACCCATGGGAGTTTTTGTAGACGGAAATTACAATGGATGTTCATGTATTGTTTATACTGCTTACATGTGTGTGTGTTTGTGTGTGTGTGTGTGTGTGTGCAGATGTCTATGAATATGAGTAAACCATAATAAAGGTAGTATAGTAGCATATATGTATTATATGCGTGGTTGCTTCCCAGCCACATGGTTCTGGGTTCAGTCCCACTGCATGGCACCTTGGGCAAGTGTCTTCTACTATAGACTCAGGCCAATCAAAGCCTTGTGAGTGGATTTGGTAGGCAGAAACTGAAAGAAGCCCATCATGTAGATATATATATTCCTTTGCTGAGAGTCTGATAATACAATACTAGTACCATGTCCTCGCGTTGTCTTTTTCTTGTTTGTTCTTCTTTGTTTGGATTCACTATACATATATATGTATGTATGCATGTATGGCATGAATGTATTTGTTATTTGTGTCAGTATTTGTCCCTACACCATTGCTTGGCACTTAGTGGTTCGGCAAAAAGAGACTGATAGAATAAGTACTAGGCTTACAAGAGTAAGTCTTGGGGTTGATCTGTTCAACTAAAAGGCATATATATATATATTATATATGTGTGTGTGTGTGTGTGTGTTTGTGAATTCTTATATATATATATGTTTCTGTGTGTGTGTGTGTGTGTGTGTGTGTGTATTCCCGCAGTTAATGTGGATAAAAAATTCTCCCTTATGGTAAAAAGGTGTAAGAATACCATAAGAGAGAATCTTTTACTCCATGTTAACTGCAGTGAATTTGCCTTTAGCAATTGAAATATGTCACATTATTTTCTACCTTCAATATCACTCTCTTAGTCCAATCTTTTAATCCACTTATGTTCTAGAATTCATGAAATTTAACATAACACATTTAGTTTATCATATTTAACTAATTTTTCAATCCAGCTTTCATAGATTTTCTACCTTCAGTACTTTTAAAACTCACTATCCTATACAAACTATGTTCATATATACTCTTTAGTCATTCACGTAGTACTCAATATTCTTCCCTCATGCTTCATATACCACGGGTGTAAAGTGGATTTCAACCAAGGTGGTGCTCCATTATTAAACTGAATCCACTATTAGTTGCCTAATTTACAAATAATACAAAGTAAATTCAGATATTATTTAATATTTATTTCTTCATGGAAATAGGATGGGGATTTCATTTGAATCTATTTCCTCTCTTGCTGTATGTGCATACAGTTTTATTTTCAGAAAAGCAAGAAAATCTATATGTTGACAACAGAGTTTATAACACTGAGCATTTTTTAAAAACCTTTCCCCTAGACACTTTACTCTCCCTCTCCTCCATACACACATACACACACACATATATACACATACACACATATATTTATATTGCCAATAGTCAGATTAGGAATGTTTTACCAAAATTCTAATGGAAAGCATTTGTGATGTACGTGTTAATACTTCCAGGAACATAAATGAACTCACAAGGGATGTTGAGTGGCTTGAGTTTCATGACACAGTTTAGATAAGAGATATCAGTTTTAGTGTTTGTGAGAAAACAGCCACTTTCTCTCTGATTCTATGGAACCAAACCTGCACGAAAATATATACATTATTTATTATCAAAGAATGGAAAATATGTATGTATGTATGTATGTATGTATGTGTGTGTGTGTGTGCATGCTTGTGTGTTCCTTCTGAGTGTTGGGCCTCATGGAGGCAATGACCGAGACCATTGGCATTATGTTGCGTTTGAGAAGAAGACCCAGCGAGCCAAGTAAAATCACAGTCGTGGCAGATACTGGTGTCACACATAAGGCACCCATGCCAGCAGCACGTGAAAGCACCCATTACAGTCTGAGAGTGGTTGGCTTTAGGAAGGGCATCCAGCCATAGAAACTATGCCAAATTATAGGCTGCACTGGAGTCCAGTGCAGCCTTCCAGCTTGCCAATCCTGCTCAAACCATCCAACCCATGCCAGCATGGACAACAGATGTTAAATGATGATAATGATGATAATGATGATAGCAAAATAAGAAGAACACATCTGAATGAAGCTCAGCTGCTAGACAACCAGGTACATAGTTATGACATAAACCTTCATTATTAGGGTCATTGTCTTTTTAGCCTTAAGCAAAGACCCAATTGCTTGCTCATTTTTGTTTGCCTGCTTATTTTTGTTCACCTGGTAGTACAATAAATTTCACCTCTATATCATGGTTGATTGGTAACAATGATAGGGTGATCAGGCTATAAAACCAGAAATTATTCCATCCATTCTAGCATTAATAAAGAAAAATGATGCAAAAATAGTCATGTGGATGAATGAATAGTTAGTTTTAATTCATGATCTTTCCAAAAGCTTTTTCTTTCTTCTCTCTTTATTTTTTTCTTTTTTGTTCAGAGAAGAAACCTTGAAAGGTCTTGAATCATCAT
>NC_068994.1:38032978-38035478 GCF_001194135.2 Octopus bimaculoides | reverse complement strand
AATATCAGTCAAATACTAAGTGTGGGTTGTGAATAAAATAACTACACTCTTTGCTTTCCAATCTTTCAGGGTTGATAAAAAAAATTGGGCCAGTCATGATTGATGGGTTCATGGGATTATTGTAGCATCAGACAAAGTGTCTTGTAGCGTCTTGTTCCAGTGTTGTGCATTCTGTGTTCAAATCCAGTCATATCACTGAAAAAAAAGGACATTTCAGTTAGGAGTGGCAAATGACAGTTAAAATCAGGAAGTTGAATAACAAATGGAAACATTGATTTCTTGGTTTGATTTAGAAGACTGATTGCCACCACCACCACAATCCCACCACCACACCAATGCCACCACCGCTGCCACCACCAAATTTGTGACATTGTAGCATTGTTGCTTTGTGTTTGTGATGTCCTAGGTTTAACTCCCCAGTATGGGATCTTGAACACAGTAGCATAGATAGTATTGGTTGTAGGTGAGAGGAGATGGGAAGGATGAGAAGCTGGTCTGCATTGGGCAAACACTATCCACTACATGGATAAGTGTATTTTCTTTATCATGATTTGCCTTAATCCAAGCCTTGTTAAATGAAATTGGGTAGATGAAAACTGTGTGGAATCCCACCGAGTGGTAAATGGGTGGAATCCGAAGAGCATCAGACATGATATTTGATGGTATTTGTGTGGATTCTTTGTACCCTGATTCTGTCTGCCACAGTCAACTTTGCTTTCATCCTTTCTGGGTTGCCAAAAATGTATCAATCCAGGTTCATGAATTGATGGAACTGTAAGAATGCTGGACTGGATACCTTGTAGTATCTGTTCCAACTCTTTGTATTTT
Source organism: Octopus bimaculoides (assembly GCF_001194135.2). Lineage (NCBI taxonomy): Eukaryota > Metazoa > Mollusca > Cephalopoda > Octopoda > Octopodidae > Octopus > Octopus bimaculoides. Next base: position 38,034,650 of record NC_068994.1, on the reverse strand, counting down.
GAGTGCAAATCCTGCCTTGGCCTTCTTGGATGGCAGAATCAAACTGTTTCCAAGTTTACCATTACCTTCTGGCATGTATGAGGTATTTTGGCATAGCCATTTTGGCATAACCATTTTGGCATAGCCATTTAGGCATAGCCATTTTGGCATAACCATTTTAGCATAGCCATTTTGGCATAACCATTTTGGCATAGCCGTTTTGGCATAGCCATTTTAGCATAGCCATTTTGGCATTTTCTATTTGGCATCACTAATTTGACACACTTCTTTCACATCAAATGTTTTAACGTCTCTCTCACTTTAATGTTTCTTTTCTCTCTATCAGTTTTCTTCCAGTTTATATGTATGAGCATGTGGTTATGTTTATATGAATCAGTAATGTTTCTCTCCTTCTGTCTGTCTCTCCTCTCCTATTTTTCTCTGTTTATGTGTGTGAACACATGTAATGTCTCTCTCTCTCTCCTTCTGTCTCTAGCCCACTCCCCCCTCTCTCTCTATCTGTATGCATATATTTCTGCATTTCTGTGTGTTTATATGTGCATATGTATATGTGCATGTGTGTGTGTGTGTGTGTGTGTGTGTGTGTGCGTGTGCGTGCGTGCATGTGTATTTGCCTCCGGTACCAAAATCTACACCTACCAAAACAGGCTGAATATCCAGTCAGCTGCATCAAAACATCAGCATACGAACAGCCAGACCCAGTTATTTGATTCTGCCACCTGCCACCCTTAGCACCTATCTATGGAATCCACTTCGTTGCAAACATGAGGACCAGGTTCTAGTTTGTAGATACCTTTTGCTCTCCATTTCATCAGTTTTGGGGACTCAATATTGGGCCACAGCTACTAACATCCCACTGTTTAAAAAAATAAATAAATAAAAGTAAAGAAATATAGGCGCAGGTGTGGCTGTGTGGTAAGAAGCTTGCTTCCCAACCACATGGTTTTAGATTCAGACCCACTGTGTGGCACCTTGGGCAAGCATCTACTAGAGCCTTGGGCTGACCAAGGCCTTGTGAGTGGATTTGGTAGACAGAAATTGAAAGAAGTCTATCACACACACACACACACACACACACACACACACACACACATATATATATATATATATATATGCATGTATGTATAAATGCCAACCAAGTGTGGCGTCCTATACAGGACAATGCTACTGACGTTTATAGCCCCAGGAAGACATCTTCTCCAGCTGGCTAATGACATACATTCTGTCTCTGATTAGTATTTTCAAGGGGAGGTCATCGCTCCCATCTCTAGCCTTACGTGATACACACAGGCTGAAGTTTCTGGGTGGTTATCCATCCTTAGCTTGTGTTAATCACAAACTAGTGATGAAAACTCATTCCACTCGCAAAATACTATATGCTTTTTCCAGCAACAAACTGTTGCTGACCTCGAAGAAGGAGAAATAAGCTATATTAAATCTCTGAGATGTGCGTGTATGCGTGCGTGCGTGTGTGTGTGTGTCAGTGTCTGTGTTTGTCTCTCCATCATCACTTGACAACTAGTGCTGCTGTACAGACATCCCTGTAACATAGCAGTTTGGCAAAAGATACCAATAGAATAAGTACTAGGCTTATAAAAAAAAATGTCTTGGTTTATTTAAAAAAATGGCCACAGTCAAATGACTGAAACAAATAAAAGAATAAAAGCATAAA
>NC_068994.1:38031236-38032665 GCF_001194135.2 Octopus bimaculoides | reverse complement strand
CACACAGAGAGAGTTTGAAGCTTTGTAATGGAAATTGTAAACAAGGTGCTCTACAGAAGAAACTGCAGTTTCTACAAAGACTGAAGCAACACACTATGCACATGTCTGTAGTGAATGAATATTTCACATACCAAACTCACTTTACTGAATTCAGTAAAAAAAGAAATCTGATAAATGTAAAATAAAAATAAAAAGTAAAGATATAAAATAACTTTCAAGATTATAGAAGCGGAATAAGGTTGTGGCTGCAAAAAAAAAAAAAAAATGCTGATGAAATATAATGAAAAAGCCTGCTATCAACAGCTTAGCATGACATGAGACAGGATATTGTAATAATATAACTCTTGGAAATGTTTGCAAGCTGCAGCCCATCTGAATTCAGAATTATAGTGCCACCAGAGAATGAACCCCATTGAGCAATTCTATGTTATATAGATATCAACACACACACATGCACGTATGCACACACGCACATACATGCACACGCACACACACAAAGAAGGGAAAAATTTGATGGAAATCAAGAAAAAAACTCCACTGTATTTGTAGATCAGTGGTTCTCAACTGGGATCCATATGGCTCTTGAGGGTCCATGAAAGATTTTGTTGGTAAAATTTATGTGCAATAGCTTGGTTATATTTCTACAGTGCACAAAATATTTTAACAGCTTTTAAAGTACTATTTTGAATAAAACTTAATTATAAAAGTTCATCTGGTTGCCTGGGTGATTTTTCAAGAAATTGCTTCAAATTTTGGCACAGGGCCAGTAATTTTAATGAGAGGGGATTAATCGATTTGATTTACCCAAGTATTTGACTGGTACTTTACTGTATCAACCATGTGATAATGAAAAGCAAAGTTGACTTCAGTGGGATTTGAAAACGGAACATAAAGGATCAGAAAAAATGTCACCATGCATTTTCTCGCTGACTCACACAATTCAGCCAGCTTTGAAATGATACATTAAAATAGATGCAGGCATGTTTGTGAAAACAGAAGTTCACTTCTTACTTCTTAACCACACGAGTCCAGTTTGTTAATAATAATGGTGATAGTGATACTAGTAATAGCAGTGGTGGTGGTAGTAATAGTAGTAGAACAAGGACCAGCACATTCAAGCAATTACATTCATTCCCTAAACTTGATATGAAAGCCCTCACTGTAAACAGAAACTTCCAGCACTCAGCCACAAGCATTTGGAACAAATTTTTGGCAGCAACAGTTGGTATCAACTCAGCTGAACAAAATACAAATTTTCAAAAGTCAAGTGTGCAAAAGTGTTCTGTTATTTGATTCCATGAAAATGTAGTCAACCGTTGTCGATTACAGGACTTCACTTTGAGATCAGATGCCTAATGAAGATATTGCTCACCAATTCATTTAATATAGTAACACACACGCACATGAACACACACACACACACACACAC
>NC_068994.1:38026767-38029507 GCF_001194135.2 Octopus bimaculoides | reverse complement strand
ATATATATATATATGTAATATATATATATATATATTTGTATATATTCTTTTACTCTTTTATTTGTCTCAGTCACTTGACTGCAGCCATGCTGGAGCACTGCTTTTAGTTGAACAAATCAACCCTAGAACTTATTCTTTGTAAGCCTAGTACTTATTCTATCGGTCTCTTTTGCCAAGCTACTAAGAAGTTACGGGACATAGACACACACACACACACACACATACACACACACACACACACATACATACACATATACACATACATACATACATATATATACATATGATGGGCTTCTTTCAGTTTCTGTCTACCAAATTCAATTGGAAGGCTTTGGTCTGCCCGAAGCTATAGCAGTAGACACTTGCCCAAGGCGTCATGCAGTGGGACTGAACCCGGAATCATGGTAGTTGGTAAACAAGCTACTTACCACACACCCACTTCTGATACAACAAAATAATGGAAACACCTTAATATTTCAAACAAATTAATTTTAATATGGGGTAAGACTGCCTTTGGCAGTAATTACAACTTGAATTCTACAAGGTATGAACTTATACAGAGTTTGAATTATTTCCAAAGGAATTTTTGTCCATTCTTCAGCTAAAATAGCCTCCAGTTCTTGTAGTGATGATGATGGAGGATATCAACTCCTTACTTGTTTTTTAAAATGCACCATAAATGTTCAGTAATATTGAGATCTGTCTGTGGAATGTGGTGGCCAGATAAGATGTTCCTTGTGCCATTCAGTAACAACTTAAACTGTGTGAATTGGTGCATCATCATCCTGAAAGATTGCGTTTCTCTCCAGAAACGGTTCTGCAACCATAGGATGGATTTGATCAAATAAAATGCTTAAACAGTCTTGGCTATTAATTCTGCCATGAAGGTAAACCATTAAGGCAGTGAGCTGGCAGAAACGTTAGCACACTGGGTGAAATGCTTAGCGGTATTTTGTCTGCCATTACGTTCTGAGTTCAAATTCCACCAAGGTCGCCTTTGCTTTTCATCCTTTCAGGGTCGATAAATTAAGTACCAGTTACGCACTGGGGTCGATGTAATCGACTTAATCCCTTTGTCTGTCCTTGTTTGTCCCCTCTGTGTGTAGCCCCTTGTGGGCATAAAGAAATAAAGAAATATGAAGGGAAACCATTGGACCAGCGGATTTCCAAGATACATCCCCACCAACGATCATCACAGATCCTCCTCCTCCGTAATTGGAAGAAGGCAGTCTGGTTCAAATGCTTCTTTTGGCTGTCTCCACATGTATACTCAGCCGGTGGTTAGAAATAAGGTAAAGGATGACTCGTTCGAGAAAATAACATTCTTCCACTGCTCTAGAGTGGAAGAACTAGAGAAGAAATTTCAGGCGTGGAAGCAAGGTTTAGAATCAAAGGGCCTTAGAGTCAATGTTTCAAAAACCAAAGTCCTAGTAAGTAGGAAGGTGAACACATCACAATCCCCTTCAGGTAGATGGCCCTGCTTGATCTGTAGAAAAGGTGTAGGTAGAAACTCCACAAGATGTACCCAGTGTAAGCTATGGATGCATAAGAGGTGCAGCAACATCAAAGGAAGGTTAACCAGGAAGATAGCTTTTGTGTGCAGCAGGAATCACAGGGGGAATAAACACCACAGATGCTCAGAAAACTAATTCCATCACATGCCAGGGGGAGAAACTAGAAGTAGTTGATAGCTTCTGCTACCTAGGTAACCAAGTCTGTAGTGGGAGTGGATGCTCAGAGAGCGTTGCCACTAGAATGAGAATAGCCAGGGCAAAGTTCAGAAAGCTCCTACCTCTACTGGTGACAAAGGGCCTCTCGCTCAGAGTGAAAGGTAGATTGTATGATGCATATGTGCGAACTGCCATGCTACATGACAGTGAAACATGGGCTGTGACTGCTGAAGACATAGTATAGTAGGGTCAGTTGGGCAATGTCTGTGAGAAAAACAGCACCATGATATAATCCACTCTGCCAAAAATTTGGAAATGATATGCTGTACTTCTTGGCATTCATGCTGGAAACTCCAATATGAACATTTCAGTGTGTTTGGGTGTCAATTTGAGGACAGTGCAATCTGAGGACATGTATTGAAAGTGATAAAAATCAAACAGCCAGTTGACATCATGGTGTTTGGGGTGATCTCATGTGATGGTGACATTATGCCTCCATTCATCTTTCCACACGGTATGAGACTCAGCAGTGAGGCCTACATCAAGTACCCAGAAGAGGTAATGCCCTGGGTCAAGAGGGTGGCTACTGGAAGACCCTAAGTTTGGCAACAGGACTCTGCACCATGTCACACAAGCTGTAAGACAATTTCTGTGACCACAGCACCCCTAACATCTGGCCACCTAACTCCCCAGACTGCAACTCCCTTGATTATTTAAGTGTGGGGTGCAGTTGAGCAAGAGATCAACAAATCTCATTATGGCACCAAAGAGGAACTGAAGGCAAGGATTATGGCTGCAATCACCAATTTAAACAACGAGACTGTCTAGAAGAGTTGCAGGAGATTCCAAAGTCGTCTGGTGACCATGGTTGAAGCCAATGGCGATTTTATTGAATAAATTTACTCTTTAGTATTTCGAGATATTTTTATGTAATTTTGGTAAATATATCTGCTAAAATGAAATGTCAGTGTTATTGTCATTTTTGCGTAATTTAAACAACAGTTTATTCACCATAACTTGTATATTTATATGCATATATGTGTGTGTGTGTGTGTGTGTGTGTGTGTCTA
>NC_068994.1:38025316-38026595 GCF_001194135.2 Octopus bimaculoides | reverse complement strand
TATATATATATATATATATATATATATATATATATTCATTTGTGTATTTATGTGTATATATGAATTTGTGTGTGTTACACACACAGAGATGCAAAACATTGAATACGATCTCCATATATCACACAAGGAATCCACATTGGATGCCTTTTGTGTAATAATTCATCATGATCATGATAAATTGTTGCATAATACCTGCCATCACTTGTATATCAAGATAAAAACCAGGGCCTTGATCCAATGACAAAACTGAAGAGGAAAAATTCAGAACTGGCATTTAAAATATATGTGTTCAGACATTAAATCCCACTTGTAAAACACACAGAGGATATAGTTACTCAATTCTTTTATGCTGTATTTATTCTGTAAATATATATTTATTCTCTAAACTAGTGTTGAAGACTTTAGCTCTACCCCAAATTTACAACGAAGTCTCAAGTAATTGTTTTTGTTTTATGGACTTTCTATACTTCCTTATCCATATTTTCTGCAAGACTTTAAGATTATTTCAAGTGACTCACAACATAGGGGATAGTGGTGAATAAGAATCTACAGATAAATGTATGGAAAATATAAGGTTTCAGCTTCTTAATGCAATGATGTAAGGTAGTGGTCTGCCATGCATTTGATTTGTATATTAGGATATGTGTTTCAGTTGTGACTGAAAGCATTTTATCATCTCTACTACACTTCTGTATGTATGTGTTTCTTAACACTACACATATATTTATACATATCAAGGAAAGATATTCATGTATATATGTGTGTGTATATATATTTACATATTACATACATATATACATATAAACATATGTATAATCATATATAGGTGCAGGCACGGATATATGGTAAAAAGTTTGCTTCCCAACCACATGGTTCTGGGTGCAGTTCCACTGTATAGTTCCCTGAGCAAGTATCTTCTACTATTCTCTTGGGCCTACCAAAGCCCTGTGTGTGGAGTTGGTTGATGGAAACTGAAAGAAGCCTGTCATATATATGTATGTATATCTATGTGTGAATGTCTTTGTGTTGGTATTTGCCTCCCCCCTCCACCACCACCACTTGACAACCAGTGCTGGTGTGTTTACATCTCAATAACTTGGTGGTTCAGCAAAAGAGAACAATAGAATAAGTACCATACTTCAAAATTATGCACTGGGATCAATATTTTCAACTAAAAATACTTTGTGCTAGGTCACCAGCATGGCCACAGTCTCTCTCTCTCTCTCTCTCTCTACATATATATATATATATATATATATATATATATATATATATATAT
>NC_068994.1:38021779-38025021 GCF_001194135.2 Octopus bimaculoides | reverse complement strand
TATATATATATATATATATATATATATATATATATATATATATATATGGGTGTGTGTGTGTGTGTATATGTGTATATGTAGGTATGTATGTATATAGGCATATATGTATATGTAAGACATGGTATAAATAATTGTTATTACGTATTTCTTTATTGTAGTAAATTTGACTTACAACTGTTTCCAGTAGTCATTATAAGTTTGTTTATGGAGTGGTTTACTCTATCAGTCCAATGATCGGTTGAGAAATATTAAACAATCTTAAAGAACTAATGCTATCTTCATCAGAGTTATAGTATTCTGATCGCATATACAGAGTCAGATTAAGACCCATCAAAGTCATAAGCACTTAAAAGATTTTGTTGCCCTCATAAAAGATTATGTAATTCAAATTATAAACAATAACAAACCATAAAATAAGTTTTCATTTTTCAAAACGAAACAAAACAGTAAGAGGGAAAATAATGTTTATTTTTGTATATTTCCATTTTATTTATATTTGAAAAGTTTCCTCCTACTTTTTTGAAATAGAAAGTCTTTTATCAGATACTCAAAGTTAATCTAAGTAACACAACCGCATCTATACTTAGTAGAGATAAAGGCATCTCAAATATAATTCTAGCAAGTTTAAAGTGATTTATTTTGTGCTGTGAACCATTTATCATTCCTGCGGTCCTCATCCCTTCCCTCAATGCCCTAAGCACCTGCTTATTTTGCTTAATGGTTAATCCAGCACTGCATATATATATATAGTACACACACACACTTACAGTCTCTCTACATGCAAAACTTTTGCATTAAAGTGCTCTACTCATGGCAATTGCTAATTTTAACTGTTTCAAATCTTATAATATAGTCCCACTACAAAATGTTTGTCCAGATCAAATCCTTAGTCACAAAAGATTCTTTACTTTGGAAAACTTATTCAACATTATAACCCCTTTCTGTATTTGAGGAAAACTTTTCTTTCTGCTAGTCTGATTACCTGTTGCTTTGCTGATGACAAGATGGCAAAATTATAAATTTAAACTATTTGTCCATTTAAAATACTATCTTTAATATAAAATATAATCAGTTTAAATATGAAAATTTTTTGAACGAATTAGAAAGTTATCAAATGTACCTCTATTTTCATTTTCAGTAAAGTTACTTTCGATTAAGTCATTTTGATTCAGTAATTTTACTGAAATTTGGGTAGTTTTTGTCAGTAAAGACTTGATAAATAATCTTTTAACCTAAATAACTAAAATTATTTATTTTAAAAGTATTTTATTTCGTATTCTGCAAACTCAGTATATATATATATTATACAATATTTACATTTACATAGAAAACTCCTTCATAAACAAAATTCCTGACTGATTTAAAGGAGACTAGGCTGCTATTTTTAACAGATTGAATAGTCACAAAACTTAGATTTGAGAATATTTTTGTAGTATTTTAGGCAAATAAGGAATGTCAAACTGATTTTTGTTCTTAATAAGTTTTTCTTCTTCTATCCCAGCTGAGCTGCAGTCCAATGACTGAAACAAGTTGAAAAAGAAAATACAAACATAGTTGTTCAGTAAAATATTTTAGTCAAGATGTTCTAAAACATAAACAAAGAGGCTTGGATGAATTATTTTTATTCACCACTAGGAATATTTACACGATGTTTTTTTTTCTTATATTTAAGCTGAAAATTGCTTATGTCAACAAGTAATTTACCTTATAAACAGCAGAATTGACTGTTTTATTGACTGAAGTTCTTTGTAAAACAGATTACATACCTCAAAAATAAATAGTTAAAAGTTGTTGAAGAAGCTGCAATCAATATCATAAAAGATTTATCGCAGGATTCACTATATTACTGACTGAAATTTTTAGTATACCTAATGATAATATTTATGATTTTTCTTTCTAATTCTTGTCTCTATGTCCAGTTTGTTGTTATTTTGAAACAAGTATTAGTAACCATTTTAAAATTTTATTGGCATGTGAAATAAAAAGTGACATGCGACCAAAAATAAAATACAAACCTTGTTTGTTTCTTATCTTGCATATATGAATCCAATGAATAAATTGAATAAACTTTATTTTATATTGGATCTCCAAATATGTTACTTGAAAATCATTTTAATCTGAGGAGAGCATATAGTGAAAAGTCAGACGGATTTCAGAGACAGGGAAACAGAGCTCTTATTATAATATATACAGCTAATCTCTGCGAATGGAGCGTTTTAATGTAAAATAGTTAATTGTGAGAAACTGCATTTGAAGCATAAATGTTTGCAAGTGTATATAAAATCAAATTTTTAAAAATCTATTATGAATTTTTCTACTTCAACTGCTAATGGAAGCACAGAAGCAAATATGTATGTATGTATGTATGTATGTATGTGTGTGTGTATGTATGTATGTATGTATGTATGTATGCATGCATGCATGTATGCTTAGGAATGTCTGTTCTCAACAAAAAGTTATTATATCTGTAGGGAATATAAGGTGTGTGTGTTTATATATATATATATATATATATATATATATATATATATATACATATATATATATATAGAGAGAGAGAGAGAAAGAGACACACACACACGCACATTATATATATATGCACATACATACATGATACATGCATGCATAGTTTGAGACTGGATCAATGGTTCAATGGTCTGTTACTCTGGAGTTTCCTCATGCATGGTAAGTTCTTATGAGAGAAACGACTGGTGGGGTAGAGAGGAACTCCCTGCCGTGATAATGGATAGAGAAAACTCTAAAAGAGAAGACATGACTGGGTGAATACTCCAGCCAGCTTTGACAGAATCAGTGGAGAGAAACATGGGAGTCAGGTAGAAAAGTTAATAATTATATATACACACACACACACACACATACATACATATACATATCAGGTCAGACTAGAAGGAAGGAAGGAAGCAGAAAGAAAATCCCCATCAAGCATTCAGATGCACATACATACCCACATCCATGTGCACATAAAAATATATACGACCATAGTTACCAGTTGTTGACCAATGAATTGGTGAGAGCGAGATGCAATGTGTTTGTGTGTGAGTGTATGTATGTGTTAGTATGCCTGTTTATTTTCATATATAACTTAGCTTCCTATTTTTCATGACTTGATGCTTATTCCCTCATTATAATGCACATCATGTTAGCATGAGAGCACACACACACACACACACACATTTACATGTGTGTATATATATATATATATATATATATATATATATATA
>NC_068994.1:38009722-38021578 GCF_001194135.2 Octopus bimaculoides | reverse complement strand
ATATATATATATATATATATATATATATATACACACACATGCATGTATTTAAGTTTATATAATACATTGTGTAAAATTAAATATATAAATATACAAAGCATGGAACATGGCTTTTAAACAATGCTACTGCTGATATACAGGGAGGGTGAAAAGCAAGTAAGCATTAAGAATTGGTAATAAAATCCATATTTCTTTTACAAATTTATTGAAACAAATGATACATAAAAAAATGAAAGTAAATCTTCATATGTAAACTTCAGCACCGGTGGCATCAACCAGTTTCCTCAAACGGCCAGGGATGAAGGATGTTGTCTGGGATATCATTGAGAACCTTCTGAATCCATGTCTCCAAGTCCTCCAGTGTGCAAGGTTTTGTCTTCCATTCTGTGTTCACAGTCTTCAGCGTTTAGCTTCTGCATGTAATGGGGTTTCCACGGATGAAAATTCAATTCTTTATGCAACACAGTATGTATTGTGTGTCTTGTTAGTCCACTTTCATGATATGCTTGATATGTTGATTTTTGCGGGCTGTGATTAAACATTTCCTGCTCTGTTGCTATGTTCTCTGCTGATCAGGATGTGGTTGGATGGCCACCTCTTCTTGCATTGTTCACAGAGCCCGTGGTCATCAGCTTTGCATGACAACTTCTTATTGTCTCTGGATGTAGTGTTGCATGCTTACCTTTCCATGTACACCACCATCTCTGAACCAAAACAATGGAATTCCACACTTCATAGTGTGCTGTTATTTTAGTTCACTCCTGAACAATCAAGCAACTGGCAATCGGGGAAATAAGAAATAAGGCAATAAGAGAATAAAAAATCTCCATTAGCGTTGTCCGTTTAAAAAATGTTTCCGTCACGACTTCAGTGATACTAAGAATTCTTTAAGCAATTTCTAATGCCTAGTTTCTTTCCACCCACCCTATATATAAGTAATTATGTGTATATCAGATTGAATTGGATTGGATTCATTCACTCATGTTCAGTCCAATGCAGGACAAGAGCTTCAGCATGTTTTCTTCCTCAACCACAGTCTGACGTAGAAGCTGTGAATTTGAGCTTGAGACCATACTGCTTTGATGAGCCTACTCTGTCACACTGACTCAGCATAACTTGGTAGAGGGATGTAGTTTTTATATTCATAGCTAGTAGTTAAATTGATTATGTGTGTATGTGCATGCGTGCATGTGTGTGAGTGTGTGTGTGTGTGAGTGTGTGTATGTGTGTATTTAGTGCAAATGTACAGAAAACAAAAGACAAAGACAGGTGATGGGACAACAAGCAGGTGTATTAGTTTAATCCTCGGAAAGAATAGAAAAGTCTTTGATGTTTCGAGCCAATGCTCTTCTACAGAAAGAGATGAGAGGAAAAAATGGAGAAAGAGAGAAAAGACATGGACAGAGAGAGAAAAAAAAATGGAGAGAAAAATGTGTCCGAATTAACAGTTATACATATACACACACACATGCAAACATACATATACACATGCATGTGTGTATATGTGTACATGTATATATGTGTGTGTGAGTATATATGTGTGTGTGTGTGTGTGTGTGTGTGTGTGTGTATTTATACACATACGTGGTATCAAAATGTTCCCAGACTTGTTATGTATAATAAAAAATAATTCATTTACCTAAGTTTTAACGTCATCTGCACAACAATACACTGGTCCCAGCGTCCCTGCCATTTTTGGAATCTGGCCTGAAAGTCATTTTCCTTAAGTGAGTCCAGGTCCTTCTGCGATTTACTCTTGATCTCGACAGTGCTGTTAAAACGGTGACCTTTAAGCTGCCCTTTCATTTTGAAGAAGTGATGGAAGTCCACAGGTACTAAATCTGATGAAAAGGGCAGGTGAGGAAGCGATAACATGTTTCTTTTTGGTCAGAAACTCACGAGTAAGGAGAGCTCAATGACAGAGTGCATTGTCGTCACGAAGAATCCAATTCTTCGTGTTCCACAGATCCAGCCTCCTTTGCCGGATGTCCTCCCTCAAACACTTCAAAACGTTGCAGTAGAACTCTTGGTTGAAGATCTGGCCCTGGAGGACGAATTCTCAATGAACAATATTATGAATGTCAAAATAAATGATAAGCATGCTCTTGATTGTGCTACTGCACTGACATGCCCTCTTCAGTCATGGAGATGAAGGTCTCTTCCCCTATGATGACTGCTGCTTCGTATCAGGGTCATACATGTAGAACCAACTCTCATCACCAGTGATTATCCTCACCATGAAGGATGGGTCATCAGTGGCATGCTGATGGAGATCTTGACAGATGCTGATGCAATGTTCTTTCTGCTCAGTGGTCAGCGGGCAGGGAACAAACGGGACAAAGACTCACTGCATGTTCAATTCAGACGTTAGAATTACCTACACAGACCCATACAACAGACCAATAACATCATTAATTGTTCTCCAGCGATCATCATGTACAAGCTGATGAATTCTCTCCAGATTCCTGGAGGTGATGCTCATGGCAGGTCTTCCAGATTGCTGATCATCATCCAGGGATGTTCTTGCACTTTTGAAGCACCCATGTCACTCAAAACATTGTGTATGACCCAATGCCTCATCGCTGTAAGCTTGCCGAAGCATGCTCAATGTCTCTGTAAAAGACTTCTTAAGTTTAACATAAAACTTCACATTGGCTCTTTGTTCCACCTTCCTGTCCACGACAAAATTACAGACTACAACATACACGTGATCGCAAAAACACAAGTCACTCAGCACACTGCTTCACGAAGGTCACTGCTCACGCACCCGTGTGCTGCCATCTGTTGGCGCACTAGAAATAGTTCAGGAACTTTTTGATACCACCTCGTATATATGTTTGGGTGGGAGGATAGTATATAAGTATATTTATTTATATTGATAGATAAAATATTTCATAAAATCGGATAACTCGCAAAATTAAACATAAGGCATATTTATCTTGTTTATCTAAGACCTACGTCTTATTTTGCTTACATTTTCACCTCCTTTTGCACTAAGCTCTCTTATTTCTTTGCCTGTTGGTTGAAGTCATGCTTCATTAAATGCATTTCTGATCTATAGTACTTAAAGCACTATAATATCTCAATTTATAAACTTTAAGATAATAACATTAAGGTTATGTTATAGCTTTAAATTTCTTTCGAAATTCAACAGGTGACAACTGCGATATTACTTTTCAAAGCTGTTGGCTTCTTATCTCGTGGAAGTACAAACTCAAATATCGCTATTTTGCAACAGGTTTATAAACAAGGTTAAAATCTAGGCTCCTTTATATAGTCACACATAAGCAAATATTTATTTTTCAGAGTCAGTTTATTTAGAAGGATTGTATATATATATAGGAAAAGGGATTAATTTTAGAAAGCTATATCAATGCATGTTGGAAATCAGCTGGCCAGTGCCAAAGCTGATATCAAATCTTACAGACATGTAAATTATGACAGGGCTTTTAAATTCTCAAGATGTCACAACCTGTTGGGTCTCATAAGAGGTCAATAGTCTGGTGGTCATGAGAGCTGAGTTCTCAGCTCTTCAGTCTGCATGAATTTGTGTTTTTGGTTGAAATGGTAATATTTTACAATAAACAAAATTGAATAAGTTTAAAGAATATGCTTGGGGTAAATATTTTTGTGTTTAGAATACTGCTGTACTCCATCTCTGAATCTCATGAGTGGGCGAAGCAGCTCTGTAAATGTTTTTGCTCCTTCCACCATAATACCAGAGCTGCCCAGGGCTACTAGCCAACAGATGCAACATGTATTTGTCATTATATGCACACACACGCACACACACACACACACACACACACACACACACACACACACACACACACAGACATTCATACACACATTTACATATATACACACATTTACATACAGATACACACAGACAAACACACATTATTATATATATATAAGAGATCGCTAATTGCAACTGATATGTTTAAATTTGGTCACAGCAATATATTTTGTATGTAAGCTCCAGATGATTTTGATTTCAAACTTGTTTCTTTCCTTTAATTTCCTTGTATATGTAGAAAATTCTCCTTTTTACTTTAATGTTTGAGGGTCTAACAGCCAATAACTAAGCTATCAGGTTATCCAGAAGATGATTTGTTTTCAGTGGTGAAGGCTTTTGTAGGATGAAACACACCTTTTGGAAATGCTGATTGCAGCAAGTTGGTACAAATGTGTGCCACAGACTCAGTGATAAACATAGCCCAGGACTTTCTATGAGAGTTTAATAAATTCTGGGTTAGTTGCCTTCCACATAGCTTATAGTACAAACGACCTGGGTAATCCAAATGTGCATCTGGGCACCAACTAGGAGTTTCTAAGATATTAGGAAGTGCATCCAGTCATAGAAACTTAGTCGAATCTGACTGGAATCTGGCGCAGCTTTCCAGCTTCCCAGCACTTGGTCAAACCTTCCAACACAAGTCAGCATTTAAAAAGGACTTTAAAGGGTGATGATATCTAATTCATTGTCTGTTTACACTCCTGAGTTTATATGCCCTTTGGCAGGCTTTGTTTCCATCCTGTGGGCAGTTGAAAAACCAGCAGGTTTGGTAAGTAGGGTGCATACATCAGTGAATGTACCAATTTTCCACTCTAACATATGCAGCTGATGAAGTGTAACAGATCAGAAAAGCATGCATCTATAGTTTGGTGATGTCATTCATAGCCAAGTGGTGTGTTTACCTCCATATCACCTGTAAGGAAAATTTCTTAAGACAGCTTGTGCAGCATATTGCATTTCTCTATGTCTGGATGTAAATGGACGTCTTAAATATGGCCGTTCATAACAATATATTCTTTTATTTGTTTCAGTCATTTGACTGCAGCCATGCTGGAGCACCATCTTTAGTCAAACAAATCGAACTGAGGGCTTATTCGTTGTAAGCCTAGTATGATTCAAACTGCTAAGTTACAGTGATGTAAACACACCAGCATCAGTTATCAAGCGATGGTGGGGGGACAAACACATACATACATACATACATATATATATACATACATATATATATATATATATATACATACATACACACACACAAACACATACTCACACATATGCTTACATATGCATACACACATATGTCTGTGTGTTTGTGCATATAATTGCATATGAGTGTGTGTGTGTGTAAATGTATACATGTGTATGCAACTATGTATATTATTGCAACAAACACAGAAGCAGTGGCTGTCTAATATTTAGTTCTTTATAGCCTACAGTAGAAAAACAAGGACAGACAAAGGGATTAAGTCGATTACATCAACCCCAGTGTGTAACTGTTACTTCACTTATCGACCCTGATAGGATGAAAGTCAAAGTCAACTTAGGCGGAATTTGAACTCATAATATAATGGCAGACGAAATACCACTAAGCATTTCACCCGGTGTGCTAACGATTCTGCCAGCTCGCTGCCCTGCTGTCTAACAATATTACTTGAAAAAGTACTGAAGTGAGGCATTTCCAGAACAGGAAACTCAAATCAAGTATCTCGATTTCAAGGAAGTTTGTTGTCAAGCACACTTGTACACACATACACACACACACACACACTCAAATACACAGCTTCACATACAGAGACATACAGTTGCATAAATATGTATAGACATGTTGTCATAAGCAAAACTCAAACATGCATGCAAACACAAACCAAGTAATGTATATATACACATGTGTGTGCACGCGTGTGTGCGTGTGTGTGTGTGTGTGTGTGTGTATAGTGGAGGGGTGGAGGTAGTTGTTGGGGGTGGTGTATATACTTATATTTGCTGATGTGGATGGAATGCATTCAGCTACATTTGTAAATGAACAAACATTAAATAGTCATTCAGAAATACATATCTGTGTGTGTGTGTGTGTGTGTGTGTGTGTGTGTGTGTGCATGTACATGTGTGTGTGTGTGTGAGAGAGAGAAAGAGAGAGAGAGGTGGGAGGTAGGTGGGTAGACAGGTTTGTGTATGTTGTGAACAGTTTTTCTTTCAAGCAGTTTACATATTGCAAAGCTGACTGTGTTTGAGTTTAATTTTCCTATTAATGATTTTTTTTTTCAATTTTTTTTTATTCACATTTTATGTGAAGTCTGTGAGTAATGTTTCTAACCCAAGTAGCATTTCCAAACTTCCACAGCCTTGTTATCAGAATAAAGTGCTGACTGTTGTAAACTCCTGTAAAGGCTTCTTGCTGAATACAGCATATTCAGCAAATAAGCATGGTTAGTCAAAGGGACAATGCCATACTTGTATATCCAATATCCAGAACTGGTGCTTGAACAATATGTGCCATCTTCTGTCTGCCCTGTAATGTATGAGCCATTCTTTCTTTTCTTTAATTTATGCCTCTTTTCTTATTTTTTTTGTGACTTCCTTCACGCTATCATCCTCTTTTACAGTATCTATGGTTTTATTCCATGACGTCCCCAAGGCTGGGACTACATGCCATATGCCCCCTACATAATTCAGAATCACAACACATAAATTCACTGCAATACAATTTCTTTTCCTTTTTCCTGCTCTATTTAACTATTATTCCAAAACTATTCAAAGAACATGATACCATCGCCTTCAAACGAAACCTGGACAAATTTCTTCAAAGGGTGCCAGATAAGCCATTTACACCTGGGTACATCTTACTCAACAACTCCCTACTTGAACGGGCCGTAATACCATAAAAATTGATTTAAAATGACTAAACGGATCCTATCAGGTGGTGCGATTAAGTTAGACATGGCCTGGGCCAATTTTTGGCCAAAACATATCTAAGTTATTTGTCTATCACCAAGTAAATTTGTTATCTGACAATGTTTAAAATTCATTATAAATATGTCAATTTAATGCATGCAGTCTGGTGTATAATGATATAATACTTCAGTAAATGGCTACTGTTTTGATGCTAGACTGGCCAGTTTACATGTCAGGTTTAATATGTTTACATAAATCCCATAAGCATACACACATATAAATATACATACATATATGTGTGCATGTGTATGTATGTATATACATATATAAATATATATATATATATATTTAAATCACAACATATGGATTCAAGTAATGTAGTAGTACTCATAAAAAAAAAATCTTGTTAATGTGTCATACTGAGTGGATTTGGTTGATGGAAACTGAAAGAAGCCTGCTGCATATAAATAGCTATGTGTGAGTGTCTTTGTACTTGTGTTTGTCTCCATCCACCACTTGACAACTGGTGTTGGCGTGCTCATGTTTCTATTACTTAGCAGATAGGCAAAAGAAACCAATAGAATAAGTGTCAGGTTTTAAAAAGGAACTAAGTCCTGGAGTCAATTCGTTCATTTAAAATCTTTCAAGACAGAGTCTAGCATGGCCACAGTCTAATGATTGAAAGAAGTAAAATATGAATAAATACATGTGTATGTATATATATATATATATATATATATATGTGTATATATATATATATGTATATATATATATGTGTATATATATATATATGTATATATAAAGGGATATAGAGGAATATATTATTCAAAAGAATTCCAACACTGTCTGTTTTTTATGTTTTATCTATATTCTTATAATATTAATGTAGGATATAGAATGATGATGATGATAGTAAAATGAAATGAAGTATTGATTGTCTTATTGAATAAATGAAATATTGAATATTAAATATTAAAGACTAGTATACTTTCTTGCATTATATATATATGTATATATATATATATATATATATAGCTTAAAGTATTGGAAAAAGGTAAACAATTAGGCAAGGCATGACAAGGACACTTAATTTAATTTAATTCAATTTAATTTAGCCATATGACGAATGGGAAAAAATAGTAAAAAGTAATCTTTGACAGCTATTTCTGGGATATCCCAGCTATTGGAGCATCATATCAAAAGAAGTCTGTAAATTGGTTATTCGATCATTGGAAAGACATAGGTTAGACAGTGGAAGAAAGTTCTTCAATGATATTTGTTGTGGTTCATTATGTCCAGGAGGGTGGGAGGGTCCAATTAAATCCAGTTAGATCATATCTTCTTTAGGTAAATCCATGATCAGAAAGGATGGTTAGGTAGTACAGCATGTTGAGAGGAATGAAAGAGAGAATGGTTATGTAGTGAGTACTCCATACTGAGGGAACATGAATGCTAGCAGTTCCAAAGATGTGCAAATACTGAGAGGCAGAATAAATAATACATTCTGGTAAGAGAAAAGATAGACAGGTAAGAGGTTTTATTAGATATATACTGTTCAAGTTTGAGTCATCCTGATGAAAACTCCTTATATCCTTTACACACACACACACACACACATATATGTATGCACTCACATATATATATATATATATATAAAACATG
The DNA here is from genome assembly GCF_001194135.2 of Octopus bimaculoides. NCBI lineage: Eukaryota > Metazoa > Mollusca > Cephalopoda > Octopoda > Octopodidae > Octopus > Octopus bimaculoides. Next base: position 38,013,225 of record NC_068994.1, on the reverse strand, counting down.
TGTGTATATGTGTGTATGTGTGCGTGTGTATATGTGTGTTTGAGTGTGTGTCTATTTGTGTCATTCTGCATGTATAATTGCCTGTAATGACTAAGCTAATAATTTTAAGAGACATTATTCCATGTGTGTGTTCCAAATAGAAATATGTATATGAATGCAATCATGTGTGTGTGTGTGTTTGTGTGTTTGTAAGTAAATGCAACTGAATGAAAGGTAAAAATTCAAATATTTATAATGTTGTACATACTCTAGTGTTTATGTTTGCTTCTGTTCATATATAGGTGTGATTCAGTCGGTATTTATGTATAACCTCAAATGTATGTGTATGTGCAGAGAGACATACACATGCATATACACATGTATACATATATGCATACATACATATAACAAATACAATAGAAAGAGTACAATGAAATATATGTGTGTGAGTGTGTTTATGTATATGTGTGTATTTGTGTATCAATGTTTATTAAGTGGTTGGTTTATAGAAAAAAGCATTATACAGAGTATATGTGAATTACAGTTTCCTCTTTTCAGAGCTGCATGAAAAAGCAAAGAAAATCAATGTAGTTTTTACGACAATTGGCAGAAATAATTTACTGCTTTGGTTGAACACCCATAGCAATAAATTATTCAGGTAAATTGCTGAGCTAAACATGTATCTGTTATTGAGATCATCTATATGAAAAGTCCCCTTTCAACTAGAGATTCTGTTTTCGCAATGCACGAAGGCTGTCCAATTGTAAGCTACATTGGCTGGTAAAAGTCAGTACTCTTGGCTTATGGTAGCAGTTTAAGCTGTGATGGCTTGTAACAGAAAATTCTGCGTTTCTTCTTATTTTAAATTTGAACTCTGTAAGTCAGATCAAGCTGTTGTGTATTGGTTGATAGGCGAATGGTATAGCTGTGAGTTGCTGTAATGTTATATATAGCTGTTAGCAAAAAGAAAACCTGAATGAGAATGGATTTCTTTGCATGATAGTCTGTGGAGAACTATAAGAGGAAACTGGTCCTTATTCTGCACCTAGTTTTGACCATTTTTTTACAGCAATAATAATACAGCATATGTGGGCATGTGTGTGCTGTATGCTCATGTGTGTGTATATATGTGGAACTTTACTTTCAAATATATTACATAGAAGATACATATGTTTGAGTATGATTTTTAGCGAAAATGTTTCATATTTCCTTATTTGTCTCATATTTATTTTGGAGCAGTAACAATCCTAATCCTCTAATACTTTCTCAATTTCATTAACTAAATGATATGAGAGTAGTAACGTATGGTTGGTGCAGTTTGCAGTAGGCAACAAAGGATCTTGGGAATACTGTTATTAAAAAAAAAAATCACTGTTGGATTTTAAATTGTTTAACTATTATTTCTGTATCTGGGTATTTATTTCATTTTTGATTTGTATTTTTGTTATCAAAACAACTTCCTTCATTTATCCTCTTGTTTTTTCTGTTGAAATAGTAATGCTATCAAGTGATGTTTCTCTATTTAGTTTTGCACTGTATAGAGAAACTTATAATATAATATATTGCTATGTGTCTTTCTTGTAAATGCATAGTCAATGGATGAGCAAGTGTTGAATCTGTGTCATCGTCGTCTTCATTAAATGTCCGTTTTCCATGCTGACATGGGTTGGACCATCTGAAATAATGGTTAGATTATGATGTTTACACCTTTTGTGCTTGCATTGAAATTGGTATATTATATTGGTTGTCCGAAGCATGTTCTGTGACTTGCCATTTTGTGGTATTATCTTAATGAGGAGGATTTTCAGTCTGTCATTTTCATAATATATTCTAATGATCAGCCTGTGAATACATGTTATTTTGTTTCCTGTGTTCTTTTTTAATGAAATATTCATCTATTCTCTAACTAGGTAACATTTCCTTATTATTATTATTATTATTATTATTAAGAAGGCAGTTAGGTGGCAGAATTGTTAGCACCCAGGCAAAATACTTAGCAGTATTTTGTCCATCGCTATGTTCTGAGTTCAAACTCCTCCAGGGTCGATAAATTAAGTACCAGGTAAGTGCTGGGGTTGATGTAATCAAGTTGTCCCTTCCCCCAAAATTTCAGGCCTTGTGCCTTCAGGAAAAAGGATGATAATGATAATAATGATTATTATTATTATTATTATTATTATTATAAAGGTGGCAAACTGGTGGAATCATTAGCAGGTTGGGTAAAATACTTAGCAGCATTTGTCCATCATTGTGTTCTGAGTTCAAATTCTGCTGAGGTGGATTTTGCCACTCAAGGTCGATGAAATAAGTACCAGTTGATCACTTGGCGGTCAATGTAATCAACTTAGCCCATCTCCTGAACTTGCTGGCTTTGTACCAAAATTTGAAATTACTATCATAATTATCATCATCATCATCATCATCATCATCATACTACGAGGGGATAAGTGCTAGTTGAATCATTTGAACAATGGATGAAATATTTAGTAACATCTCTTTTGCCCTTACGTTCAGAGTTCAAATTTTGCTGAGGCTGACTTTGCCTTACATCTTTTGAAGGTTGATAAAATAAAAAAAAATGTTAAGCACTGTGGTTGAAGTAACTGACTTAACATCTCACCCCAAATTTCTGACCTTGTGTCTATTATAGAAAAGATAATTATTTTACTATATGTATTGACTATATGTGGCTTGTGTACACTTACTACATATTGTATCTACTGTATCTGTAGGGCTGAATTACTTCTTGTGGTGTTCCGTAGCATAGACTACTAACATATTGAACATCCATTATTAAATACCATTTGTTTCTCTCTTCATAAGATTTCTATATTTAAAGCTTCTTTTATGGATAAAAAATTTAGAAGCATATATCTAAGTATTTGACTACTGACATTTTATATCTATAGGGATATGCTATCATAATGCTTATAAATGTATGTGTGTGTGTGTGTGTTGGTTACTTGGTTAGTGTTTTTTTTATGTATTCCTGAGTTTTTAAGATTTTTAATTGTACCTACATTTGTATCTTAAGAATGCCATGGCATGGTGATATGGACCATATATATATATATATATATATATATATATATATACACACACACACACACACACATATATATATATATATATATACATATATATATATGTGTGTGTATATATACATACATATATGTATATGTATATATATATATATATATATATATTCATAGATGAGCTCCTCTATATGTATATATATATTCATATTGATTTCTTACATATTAAAAACATATAACCTTTTATCCTTTCATTACTTTTCTCTTCTAAGGAAGAACTCCACTGGAAATCCTGAGAAAACATCAGATAACATGTCTCTTCAGGCGACGTGAACTTTATTCCATTTCTGTGAACTTTATTCCAGTTTGTGAACTTTATTGAACTGACTATTGCAGACCAACTACCATTTGTCTGTGTCTCTTGGGCTCCAGGGTTATATACTTTGATATTTACACACACACACACACACACACACACACACACACACA
>NC_068994.1:38009301-38009712 GCF_001194135.2 Octopus bimaculoides | reverse complement strand
ACACACACACACACACACACACACACACACACACATACGTACACACACACGCATACAAAAAATAATATGCACATACATATGCATTCATGTACGCACACATGGCATAGAATTAGACATAGACATACACATAGTTAAATATACACACATAGAAAATAATCACTAGTGTACATACATGTATCTGTATATACATGAGCATATGTGTATGTCTGAGCCCATGTAAACATATCAAGCATAACAGTTCTCACATGAACACATGTGAAATTAGCTGTGGGAGCTAATATATCAGCTCTGACCTACATTTCATCTCTGTCTCCTTGTCTCTACTTCTTTTTTTCCCCTGTTTGTCCCTTTCTCCCACTCTCTCTCTCTTTCACTTTCTCTCTCATAATATATATATATATATATATATAT
>NC_068994.1:38007182-38008613 GCF_001194135.2 Octopus bimaculoides | reverse complement strand
ATATATATATATATATATATATATATATATATATATATATATATATATATATATACACATAGATATACACACACACACACACATGTATGTGGTCTGATCAGTAAGTATCTGGATTGTTGTCATAGTAACGAAGCTAAAGCATGCAGAGTAAAGCTGCTTGGCACATTGACCTTGAACTCTGTTGTGCATGTGCACTAAGTTTTAACATTTTACCTCACTTCCGCTGTTTACAGCAGTGCCTGGAAGGAAGGTGTGTAGCGTGTAATTGTTGCATTTACCATGACAAAGTTGAGCAGAGAATCAGCATCAAATTTTGTCAAAAGCTTAGTGATACCTGCTCAGGGGCCAACACAAAGTTTTCAAAAAGTTTTCATCTTCCTCAACACAATCAAGAAGATCTTGTATAACTGAATGTGTTCTTGGAAGTTGACCTCCACTGTCTCCAGCTTTGCTCTGTGCAGAGCCCCTTGGTTTCAACTGTTGCCCAATGACCCAATTTGTATGGGTGGAAATGCAGGTCTTCAAGCAAAATACGCCTTACCAATTGATTACTGGTGCTAAGTTTAGTGGAATGCCTCCAGCAAAGCAACTCAGGCTCTCTATCAAAGCTTGTCTAATGCATTCTACATTTTCCAGGATCTATACCACTCATGACTCCCCCACTGGTCTCCTATTCATTAGAGTACCTCTTGTAAGGAGTTCATTCACCCAATGTAATATTGTGGGAACAGCCTGATTTTGGTGAATGTTGAATTGACACTGAAACTCATGCTGAGCTGCTGTGACAGACTTATTCTTCACCTAACTGTCATAGACAAACACACAATGCTCTATCATCTACAACACTATGACCTCAGCTGAAAAGAAAAAATAAGTTGCTAAGACAGTACAGACTGAATGGTACCTGTCAGACATATGTCCCTCCCACTGGGGCTGAGTAATAGCCATTTCAAAACGTCCATCCTCACTGCCCCACCCTGTATTGCTTGCTTGGACTATTAGACTGAGGCCATGCTGAGGCACCAACTTGAACTTTAGTCAAACACATCAACCCTAATACTGACTTCTTTTTTTAAGACTGATACTTATTCTATCAGTATCTTTCACTGAACTTCTGAATTACAGGGCCATAAACATACCAACACCAGTTGTCAAGCAGTGATGGAAGACAGACACTGACACCAAGACAACAAACACATACACGAGTGCGCAAATATATATATATATATATATACATATATATATAATATTAGGGACAAAATCCAAAATTACAGGTAAAAACTCAATTAAAATCAATTTATAAAAAAATTAAAATTAAATTGAGCTTATATGTGATAGTGGATTTTCATTGATGAGTTCTTGAAACTTGGTTATTTTCCCTAAAACTATATATTCTATATATATATATATATATATATATATATATATATA
>NC_068994.1:38006188-38007084 GCF_001194135.2 Octopus bimaculoides | reverse complement strand
CTATATATATATATATATATATATATATATATATACATAATAGGCTTCTTTCAGTTACTGCCTACCAAATTCACTCTTTGGCCAGCCCAAGGCTATAGTAGAAGACACTTGCCCAAGATGTCATGCAGTGGGATTGAACCTGGAATCATGTAGTTAGGAAGCAAACCTTTCATTGCAAAAAAATGCCATATATATGCAGACAGATATATATTACATACATATGTAATTTAATATAAAAAAAACAATATAACTTTAAAACTCTGTGTATTTATCTATATACATTCATACATACCTACATACATCCATGCATGCATGCATGCACACATCCATCCATCCATCTATACATACATACATACATGCATGCACACACGCATACATACATACATACATACATACATACATACAAACATACATATATACACACACATTTGGCAAAAGTACTTTAGGAATGCATTTTCAAGTAAAAAAAAAATTACTTGAGCTCACAATAAACTTGGTTCACTCCTACATAACTTAATATATGTAGTTTTAACTGAATAAAAAAAATATTCAAGGCATATGCATTAAATTAAAATATATATTTCATAGCAGGCTGCAATGTATTTCTGTAAATGCATTGCATTTTTAGATGAATGGAATCACCTAAAATTTTAACAGCTGCAGAATGCATGGGTATTTGAACTTTATAAAACTGTATCTATTTATATGTATGTATGTGTGTATGTATTAATATCTATCTATCTATCTTTCTGTGTGTACATATATGTATATGTATATATATATATACTATGTATGTATGTATTTATATATATATATGTATGTGTGTACAATATATATTTATGTATGTATACATGTGTGTGTGTATATATATATATATATATATATATATATATATA
>NC_068994.1:37998885-38006178 GCF_001194135.2 Octopus bimaculoides | reverse complement strand
GTATGTATGTATGTATGTATGCATGTATGTATATATATACATTTGTATGTGTATATATATGTATGTATATGTATATATATATGTATGTATGTGTGTGTGTGTATATATATATATATAGGTAAATGATAGGCTTGCCTCAATCCTTCAGGGGTAGTCTGAAGCATCCAAGCAACCATAACCTCCACATAATAAAACAACGGCTAACTAGCCCAACAGAATTGCTTCTTCTTGTATTTGTTGCTCCATTCGCCACACATATATATATACATATATATTTTCACACATATATACGTATACTTGAGCTACATTTTCATGAGCACTATGCTTTTGCTGAAAGGTATTTTCCAGCATGAAAAGTAAATTTTATTTTAATATATGCTACATATTGTTTGTTTTAAGTTGTTAAATCTATATGTTATTAAGTTTTATTGTGCTGAACTATCTTCATTGTGTATTCTAGTAGCTATCTTGCTTGAAGATCCATTATTGATGTATTTTAAGAAATAATTGTATTAATAATGTGGAGATAAGATAAAACTATATATATATATATAAATTGTTAAACAGGATGTCAAACATTAAGGCAAGGCAAACATCCCAAGTCATATACAATATTATTGTAGGAAGAAATTCAAAATCGTACAGCTGTTTCTGGGATATCCCTTAGTATGGGATATTCCATCATCAGAGACAAATAGGAGGAAAAAGAAATATGGAAAATGAGAATGGTATATATTAATATGATGACAACATAGAGGAAGGGAGTAAAAGAATTAGGAGGTGGGAAGAGAGAAGAAAAAAGAAGCATAAAAGTTCATAGTTCAACTTCCTGAAGTTATAGAAGCCACAGCATGAGTTCTTAGGTGCAATGCTGCCTATTTGTCTCTGAGAATGAGTAAAAAACAGAGAAAAGTTGAAATGCAAAAAATTCAAATATGAAAGTGAAAATTATACATTCTAGTTTAGAGAAAATGATGTAATAAGCCTTTGCTATTGTAACTGTTATGAGAAAGAAAAGGATGTAGAAGTTGAAAGGAAGATAATACTTAGAGGAAAATTTTTTGTGTTTGTGCTTAGATGCACATATACATACATAGATACATATATGTACGCACATATGCATACACACTCACACATGCACATCCAAGTATATAAGTATATACATACAACTAGATACATGTGCATATGCACACATATAGATGAATACATACATATATATGTATAGAAACTCATATATGCAGGTGAACACATGTATATATACATAAATATACGTACATAGCAAAGATAGATATGTGCATATATCATACGCAAAGCAAGGTACAGATGTCTGTACAAAGTTTGAGACACACGCACGTGTTAATACACTCACGTATACACATAAGTAAATATATATACAGATATACATACATATACAAATATACACATATACAAATATACACATATACAAATATATATATATATATATATATATATATTGAGTAGTCTCTGAAGTGACAAGTTTACATAAAATTTGGAAAATTTAAATTTTTCCACCTTTCACACTCTGTTTACACCATGTGATTTCAGACTTCAACTTCACATGTGCAACACATTTGCAGAAACACATTCTGAACACAGTATGAAAAAATATACATAGTTTATTCTAAAACATACTTTCAAATATTTCTTCTGTTCAGTCAAGTGTTGTTGTTATCAGAATGCAAAGAGCTGAAGCAAGTATTACAAGGCATCATTTTTTAAGACAATCAGAGGTGTAATTTGTGGGAGATTTGTTTGCTAACTGAGTGAACACATACAGGCTTCCTTATAAACTTATACAGAAACTAATTGGTAACAGAAGTACATCTTCAGCATTTTATCTTGATAAATGATTTAACTCATCTAATATAGATTAGAGGTAGCTTAAACTCCCTCACAATGTTAAATGCCTCTCCTCATTTCCCTATCGTTATTCCTACTATTCCACATATTTTCCTTTGTTTTAGGATCTTCCTCCAAACTTACAGCTAGTCTTAATGTTTTTTTGTCATTTGTTTTTTTTTTAAGTATCCACCATTGCTAATTTAGAATGCTCTTAACAAATTATCCTTTCATTAGAGTAGTCAACAGACACCTAAACATTTTCCTTGACTAGATGACACATTAAATTTCCAGTAGCCAAGCCCACTTACAAAGCATTTGTTTGTACTGATTTCATTAATCAGCAATATACAGTCCTGAAGATGCCATTCCCTTAACATATCAGCAATCTGACCATTCCTTGTTTGATAATCCTAAAAGTATTCTATAGAAATAAGATCATATTTCCTACTCATTTCAACACAAATACATGTTTATTCTGTGGAAAAATTACATTCTAAGTCTGTTTACTAGTTGGAAGGAAGTGTACCTATTTAAAAGGCCTTTAGATTTCACATTTTATATACTAGTTAATGTTCTGTCTAGATTTACATCTGGGATTGGGTGTTATTCCTGTCTAACAAAATAATAAAATTAGTGAAACAGCAGCAGAAAAACTCAATATGACACAAAAAGGTCACTGCTTCAATTCAAGCTAATTAGAATATCACTAGTTTTAGTATTCCCTTCCTCAGTACCTACATAAAATAAAACAACAGGTACTGTAAGGCAAAATAAATAAATATATAAATATCTAATAAATAAACAATAAATAAGATACATAAAAAAACTCAAGAACTGAAATCAATGAATGTCAACTTGTCATCAAAAGTAGTTGACAGTTGGAGGTTAGAAAGTTAAGTTGATTCCTCCTGTTGGACAGGATAAAACCTCATCTGGTAGCATCAAGTTCGAAAGTCATGTATAAATACATACATTATATAATATATGAATATATACATATATATACACACATGTATATACCTCAACAAAATGATTAGTTGCATATCTTCTAACTCATTGCATTCTGAGTTCAAATCCTCCCAAGGCTAGCTTTGCCTGTAAACCTTTTATAGGCTCAATGTAATTGACTTACCCCCTCCCCTAAAAATTGCTGGTCCTTTGCCAAAAGTAGAAAGAATTAAGGGATTCAGAAATTATTAAATATTAATTATTGTCTTGTAAATAAGTAATGAAAATGTACTGCATAAGTACAGGTATGGTTTGACGATAAGGAACTTCCTTCCCAATCATGTGGTCAGTTCTATTGTGTGAGACCTTCAGCAAGTGTCCTCTACTTTAACACCAGGCCAACTAATTCCTTGTGATTGAATTTGGTATATTAAAACTGAATGAAGTCCATCACATGTATACACACACGCACACACACATGCACACACATGCATACACAAACAAGCATGCACATACACACACACACACAGACAGACAGACACAAGCACACACATATTATGTATGTCGTGTGCATGTGTGTGTGCCCTTGTCATGGCATCTCATTATGGCAGTAAACAAGCATCACCTTCATACAAGTGATATTGCTCATTTCCAGTCTTCTGGAAATGACATCTGGCTGTGGGAAATATTACCTTGCTTGGAAACAAATGAAAGCTAGCAACAAGATAGGTGTCTGCCTGGCTAAATAAAATCTGCTTCAACAAATTCTGTTTGATTCATGCAAGCATGGGAAAGTGGATGTTAAATGTTGATGACAATATTATGGTATTTATTTAAAGAACAAGAAGAAACTAATATTTACTATGTACCATATGTTATGTACTTAAATTTGTATATTCAGTTGCTAAGTTACATAGTGGTATTTTATTTTACATAGTATTTTTGAGGTAAAAGGTGAGATTTATATACAGGTATACATTAAGGAATTCCTCCAGACCAGAAACTGATTCCTAATTCTTCACTAGGCTACTTGTTTTGATTTTCACAAACCCAAAACATCTTTGAATTTGTAGTGTGTTCCTTGATTTCTTTCCAAACCAGCATGAAGTGTTTTTTTTTTTTTTATTTCTTATCATAACTTTCTGCTGGTATTTTGAACAGCTACAAAGACAGCGAATGACTTTTGGTAACTGTTTGTTCTTGTATCTGCTACTTGCCATTAAGCCTCAACAGCTATCTCCTTCTGTCATCACATTCTTGTAAAGAACTTCACATGAGGATTCTTTGTACATTGTTCTTTTAATATTTCATTACTAGTTCCACTGATTAGGGTGCAGACACACTTGCGCACCACCTTCAAGAGGTTAATCTATGATATCACCTCTAGTACTTCTTTCATCAATATCTGAATATATCAATATCTGGTACATCAATATATTGATAGCTGGTACATATCTCCTCAATATCCATTTGTTGAACTGCAAGAGAATGATGGTTCTGAAATTTCTTGCTGAGTAACCTGCAGAAACGATTTGTATATAACAATCAAATGCTTGTGCTGTACATAAGTTCATCTATTCTGTCAAATTGACATTACCTGTACAGATGCTTGGTGCGCTACACATCAGATATTGAAGTGGTCACAGAGCAATGTGAGATGAAGTGTTTTCTACAAGAACATAACACACCACTAGTCCCATAGTCAAACCCATTATCTCACATTTGTGAACAGAACACCCAAACCAGCATAACCACAACATTGGTTTTATACAATTTTTGTACAGTTCCGATGATAGACTATATATAAAATTAATTATAAACTTGTAAGACTTAATAGAAATTTCTTAAAAATTGATTATAGTCCCTTTTGTGAAATAACATTTAAAAAAAAGGGTGGCTTCCAATTTATACAAATGTAAGAATCCCAGAATCATCATAATCAAATGAATTAAACCATAAATATATGTACACACACACACTTGTATACTTGTACACATGCAAACAGACACGCACACGTAACAATACCTAGTAGTAGCATCATTACCAGATACTACAAAGAGAAATAAAATGTAGTGGAAAAGTGAAATTTCAGAAGTCACAGCTTGAAGGGTACAGACATGGCTGTATGTTTACCCTTTTAGCATTGAGATTTCTCAGTCAAATGTAATTTATTTGTTTTGAATTAACCATACATTATCTTACAGTTTTCAGATTTCAATGATGTGATAGTTTATTTTTAGAATGACATTGTAAGGTAAATGTAAAAGGTCAGACCTTGCTTCTTTGAACATAAAATAGGTAGATAGTCTGGGCCGGATATGACCAGTTTAAAAGCTAAAGGGTTAAGAGATTTGTTTTGCAACCATTTAATTGTGGGTTTCATACCTTTTATATCCTTGAGGTTGGATACATAATTCAGCAAAGTGTAAGGAAAGAAGTATTCACACGATTACTGTTACATGAGGTTAAATGCTCTCTGCCAATGGCTCTCAGTGAACTGCTTACAATGAACTGCTGATAGTTCTTTATTGTATAGCAACGTTTCAGTTAACTTTTTGTTACATGGGGGTGGTTGGAATCCTTTCACAACAATACCACTGCACAGTAGCCTAGGAAAGTGTCTTCTATCATAGCTTTGGTATGACCAATGCCTTGTAAGCAGAATGTTGGCATATGGAAACTGTGCTGAAACCCATTGTGTGTGTGTGTGTGTGTGGAGTGTGTGGAGGTATGTGTCTTATTGTCACAGCCAGATAACGAAAAGAAAATAAATAAAATAAAAACTGGTTCTTTCATAAAAACATTGTGTTGGGTGTGTATTCTGCCTGTGTTGCACAGAAACTGTGAAGATAATGTCGAAAGAAATTTTTAACCAAGGAAAAAATTTCTATTTTGAATTGTTTGTTGTAGATAAGATCTTTGACAGGTTTCCATAATGTACATAGTTAAGTGGCCACTAAGAAAGCAATGAGTCAATGACTAGGTTAGTTGGTTGTAATTAGTGTGGGTGGTAGTAAATGTTTAGAAAATAATAGTGACAATGATAAGAGTTGTGGGAAAGAAGTTCAGGAAACTATTGTCTCTGTTAATAGATAGAAAAATATTTTTGTGTTCATGCAACTTGCAGGATATAAGAAGAGTGCTTAAAAAAAGACAGTGAAGTGGCAGAATTATAAAAGCAGCATCTTATAATGCCTTGCAGTATATTTTGTTCCAGTTTTCTGCATTCTGAGTTCAAATCCTGCCAAGCTCAACTTCGACTTTTACTCTTTCGGGGTTGATGAATATAGAACCTGTCCTAAGTGGTGGATTTAGTTTTGCTTCGTCATTGCACTATGGTCATACTGGGACACCACTTTGAAGGGTTTAATTGAGCAAATCAACCCCCAGTACTTTATTTCAAGTCTGGTACTTATTCTGTCGGTTTCCTTTGCAAAACTACTAAGTTACAGAGATGTAAACAAACCAACAGTGGTTGTCAAGTAGTAGTGGGACACAAACACAAAGACTAAGTCAAATACATACATACATGCATGTATGTATGTATATATGCATACAAACATACATACATACATACATACATACATACATACATACATACGAAGGGGTGTTGAAAAGTTCCTGGCTTTAAGGGTATCATGAAAGGCCTAGTTGGAGGCCCAGCCTTCCACATTCTTTTACTGGGCTCATGAGAAAAATGTTTGGTCACGGGGAAATATTATCTTACTTGGAAACAGGTAAGGGTTAACATCAGAAAGGGTATCTCGAGCATAGCATATGTGCACCAAGTGGAAAAGTGGATGTTGAATGATGATATTAGCCTTGTATACAAGTTAATTTTTGTAGACACCTGTTATTCAGAGAACAACAGTTCGGAGATATATTGTCTTCCAGGGATATTCCTACTGATATTATCTTTATTGTGGGTGAGTATTATCGACCCTATATTTAAGGAGGTAACTATAGCTGACTTCAAGAGTATTTCTATTGAAGATCTTATGGTATTTGTGTGAGTGTGGGAAGTGGTTATCTATTAGTTTTAGGAATATTCTTGGTATGTTAGTGGCTACATATGATATGTGTGTGTGTGTGTGCATGGGGTGAGTGTATGCATGCTTATATGAGTGTGTGTGTAGGTGTGTGAAACATAAAACTCTTGAATATGATAGGAAATCTTTTAAAAATCATCTCAAAACCATTGTCTTAGAGAAGCTGCCTTTCAGCACAGAAGTTATTTATCAAAGAAATTATTTTCAGATATTCTGATTGACTTGTATTACCAAATTGCCTTAACATTTAATACTATAAATAAATATTACTGCCATAAATTGAATGAATTTTTCATTCATTACTGCTTTGTTCTAAGTACTTAATATTCATTGGTTGGATGTCCTAAGGACAGGTAGCATTAATCTATCTATATTTAACTGGAGTGTGTGTGTGTGTGTGTGTGTGTGTGTGTGTGTGTGTGTGTGTGTGTGT
>NC_068994.1:37992449-37998875 GCF_001194135.2 Octopus bimaculoides | reverse complement strand
TGTGTGTGTGTGTGTGTGTGTGTGTGTGTGTGTGTGAGTGTGTATTTGTGTGTGTGCATTGTGTTTGTTATGTGCTTAGTGTATTGTGTGTAGGGTATGTGTTTGTGTGTGTGTATGTGTATAGTGTGTATGTGTTTATATCTGCATAGTGTGCTTGTGTGAGTTTGAATGAGTGTTTGCATGTGTGTGTGTGTGTGTGTGTGTGTGTTGTATGTTTGGTTTGTCTGTGTGTGTCCAATGTGTGTAGGGTGTGCATATATTTCATGTAAGGCCTCTGTGTGTGTGTATGTGATTGTGTGTGTGAGTGTGTGTAGTGTATGTTTAGTGTGTCTGCGTGTGTCCAGTGTGTGTAGAGTATGCATATATTTCGTATAAGGTGTGTGTGTGTGTTTGTGTGTGTGTTTGTGTGTGGGTGCGTGTGTGTGTGTGTATCCATTGTGCATAGCGTGGGCATATATTTCGTGTAATGTCTATGTATATGTGTTGTGTATTTAGAAATCAGTGCATGAGCTGAATTGTTTGCTAGAAGATTAAACAATTTAACTGTCCATATATTCTAATACAACAATAATTTTTACTCTGGGAAAACTGTAACCTTTACACAAATGCTCATAATGTTACTCTTGTGTTCTTTAACTGATTTCAGTCTATGGGGCCAAGCTGGGGCACTACCTTCAACAGTTTGATATGTCATATTGACCCCAGAACTTATTCTGAAATCTGGTAATTATTTTATTGATTGATCTCTTATGGGACATAATATTTGTCCCCACTTAAAAGTGGATATAACTATATAAATATTACCTTCTGGTATTCATGCTGTTTCTGTTGCTATATATATATATATATATATATATATATATATATATATATATATATATATATATATATATATATATATATGAATTATGATTAAAATTTAGATCTGAAATTTTGCATCTAAACTGTATTTTGGGTGTATCCCAAGTAGTGTGCCAGCAAAGCATGTTGGAATCCTATTATATCTACCTGATGAGGCATTTCTGCACTGTAAGGTAAGTTAGAATTCATTATATCATTCCCCACCCACTAGGGAGCAGTGCAGAATTATGTTGGAAAGATTGTTGTGATAAATAAATTTTCCAGCTTACTATGTCTTCCATATCAATTATTTAGAATATATATACATACACACACACACACACACACACACATATATATATATATATATATAATCCAAAAGAGTTAGGAGTTGAGGATTCAACCCACTAAGGGATAGTATCTATCCAATATACTGCTGGGAGGGTACCCAATTATTGTTACACTAGTGTTATATCAAGTGCAATAAGTGGGTGAGGGTAAAAGGGGGTTATTTTACCCTGAATTTATATAGCAATGAGAAAATGGAGGAGAATATGCGGTACCCATCAACTTGCAGACAATGTATTCCATTGTTTAATCTGTTTATTTTATAACTAAATTGACAAAAAAACACAATATACAGACACTAATGACATACCATGTCATATTAACAATTAAGATTTCAAATATAAAGGACATTAAGCGAAACTTACAGCTGTTTCGGCCTAGCGTTGGCGTGCCCCATTCTATCTCTATAGCTCCTGTACGCTGGAGTAATTAGTAGATGAAAATGATGTAATGGGGGTACATGCATGATTCGCTAGGTCTATTCAGAGATTTACAAAATTCAATACAAATATAAAATAAGAATAAAGTAAAAATAAAAAAATAAAAAATGAAAATATAAAAATATAAGGCACATAAAAAAGCCTACAAACAGTATATAAAACCATATAAATAGTTATAAAAACTCCAATATACATGCCTGTGCATGTATACATAACCATACGTAGATATATATGGATACAAAAGCATAGATAGATGAGTACATATGTGTGTCCAGATGCACATGCACACCAAAATAGTCAACAGTCACTGTCACCACATGTGAGGGGGACATACACATATATATCTATCCCCTGACACATACGTACATACATACATACATATATATATATATAAATACTCCCATACATACATGATCCCTGGCATGAATGTTATTCATTGCATTTGGAAAGCTGTTTATATGTTAAAATTTGTTGGGTGCATGCGTGCCAGTTCTGTATGTGGTGGTGGGGGTCTATGTGGAAATTATTTCTTGAGGAGCCCTCCTGAAAGTTACATGGTTGTGAAATTAACTTCTTAGCTGCATAAAGAATCTATGGTTGAGTCAAGAGGAAATTATTCTCATCTGGACTGAATGTAAAAGATTTTAATAAAATGTCACTTCCAATTGCTGATCACCTTCTATGTAAGTCAGGGATTCACAACCATTTTTTATCTATGAACCCCTTTGATTAGTATTTTACTGTGGTGAACCCCCATGGCCATTCAATGCTTAAAAACTAGTTTTGTAGATACTTCTTTCAAAATTCCTATTTTGTTTTTCACTATGTAAAATGTTACTGGTTTTTGCAATACATACATAACAAAGCAGAATTTTTTCAGGGGTTCTTAAAATGCTATTGTGGATATCCATCATCATCATCATCGTCACCATCGTCATCATTGTCCTCATCTTTTAACGTCCTCTCTCCATGCTGGCATGGATTAAATGGTTTGACTGGAGCTGATAAGCCAAGAGAGCTGCACCAGGTTCCAGTATGATTTGGCATGATTTCTACAGTTGGATGCCATTCCTAATGCCTACCTTCCAGGAGTGTAATGGGGGTTTTTTATGTGCCACTGACATGGCTCTCATTTACATTACACCAGCGATGACCATGACTACGATTCATGGGGTCATTTACATGTCACTGGCAATGACCACAACTACAATGCACAGGTGCCATTTACATGAACAGGTGCTAATTTACTATTTTGCTGTGTAGACACTGCAAAATCTTACATGGGCACTCTGGATCCATATGGACCCTAGACGAGAACCCCTGGTGTAAACCATCTTTCAATGTACTGATGTACTTGTGCTTAACTTTCACTTCTATTTGTAGGTGGAATTCTACCATTCAGAAATCTTTTAGTCTCCAAAGCTGCTGATTACTAAGATTATTTATAGTTTACCAAAACAACCAGTCTAGCATAGTCATTGTTTTTTTTTTGGTTCATGCCTGCAAATATTTTTATAAAGATCAACAGACATCTGATCTTTCCCTTATTGATTTTTTATTGGGTTGAGATTGTAGAACATTTCTTCTGATAATTGTCTCATTAATTTATATATGTATCTAAACATACATACATATATACAAATATACATACATATGTATGTACATATGTACGTATGTACATACATACATACATACA
Organism: Octopus bimaculoides; assembly: GCF_001194135.2. Classification (NCBI taxonomy): domain Eukaryota; kingdom Metazoa; phylum Mollusca; class Cephalopoda; order Octopoda; family Octopodidae; genus Octopus; species Octopus bimaculoides. The sequence goes on along the minus strand of NC_068994.1, from coordinate 37,995,551 downwards.
TTCATACATACATACTAGCAAAGAGACCCAGCCTTGCTCGGGATTAAAATGGCATAGTTTTTTTTAGTGTTTTACTTGTTTCAGTCATGAGACTGTGGCCATACTGGAGCACTGCCTTTGGTTGAAAAAATCGACCAGAGGATTTATTCTTTGTTAGCCTAGTACTTATTCTGTCAGAGAACTACGCTGATTCTACCAGAGAACTACGTTAAGGGTACACATGTCTGTGCAGTGCTCAGCCGCTTGCATGGTAATTTCACAAGCTGGCTATTCCAGTGATCAGGTCAACTGGAACCCTCGTCGTCATCACTGGCAGAGTGTCAGTATATATATGTATATATCATCATCATTATCCAGTGTTTTAAATCCGGGTTTTGTCCCCATTAATGAGGGTGGCCAGATCTACCTTAATACTATAGCAACCAAAGTAGGCAGGTGCAGCCCATCCCATCCTTTGGGCTGGCTGGTGCCTATTCTTCTTTGCCATCATGAGGCCTCATATATATGTATGTATATATATCTATCTATCTATATATATATATATATACATATACACACATACATACATACATGTATGTATGTGTGTATATATGTGTGTGTATATAACTAAATCTTGCCAGCATTAAACAGGGATGTTAAATGATGATGATGATGATGCTATATATATATATATTACTACTACAACTAATAATTGTAATAAATTAACATCAATAAGAATAATTTTTTTGAATGTAGGCACAGGGCTTGAAATTTTGATGGGGGTAGTCATTTACATCGACCTCATCGCTGCTCAAATGGAACTTATTTTATCAAGTTCCAAAAGATAACTGAATTTGAACTCAGAACATAAAACCAAAAATAATGCTGTTTAGGCAGAAGAAATGCTACGTTGTCCAACATGATAATAATGATTTTACTTCTTCACCAAAAGCCAATATACATTGTATAGAGAGAGGTGGGGAAAGAGTGAAAAAGAGAAGTACAGAAAGAGTTAACATAAGAGGTGAAAGCTGAGTCCACATACTAGTTTTGGTGGCAGGCAATGAATAAAGACCACTACACACACATGCACATGCATAGATAGTGTGAGAGAGATAAAGAATCATAGAGACAGAGTAGGTGGAAGATAGAAAGTAAATGAGAGAGAAGTTATGGGAGGAGTTACTCAATTGAGAAATCTATTTGTTTAATTTTATTTTAAGGTAATGGATATTTTTCTTTTAAAAATTTGTATTCATATCATCATTATGGATAAGCACTAAGATATTTGATAAAAGTTAAATTATAATTGTAGTATGGATGCCATACCACATGATTCTGGGTTCAGTGTTACTGCATGGTACCTTGAGCGAGTGTCTTCTCTTTTAGCCTTAGGCTAACCCAAGCTTTATGAGTGGATTTGGTAGATGGAAACTGAAAGAAGCCCATGTGTGTGTGTGTGTGTGTGTGTGTGTGTGTGTGTGTGTGTGCTTGTCCCCCTGCCATCACCACCTGATAGCCAGTGTTGGCATGTTTGCGTCCCTGTAACATAGCAGTTTGGCAAAGGAGACCAATGGGATTACAGAGAGTAAGTCCCGGTGTTGATTTGTTTGACTAAAGGTGGTGCTCCAGCATGGCCACAGTCAAGTGACTGAAACAAGTAAAAGAAATATATATATATATATATATATATATATGAAAAAAACAGTAATTAATCAATTATTCATAGGGATAGTCTGATAGTTTAACACTTTGAGCTTGCGTCAGACTCTAGTTAGCAGCTAAATATAACTCTGTTAGAAAGAAATAAGAATGCTCCTGGTGTATATTCTGACAACTTGAGATGATTTTGATTAATGAGAATATATAAATAAGGCTATAATCTAGTGTTCATCTGGAATTCTGAGGATATATTTCAATCCAGAGTGATTGAAGTATTATTCATTATTATTATCGTTATCGTCACCATTGCCTGTCACCTGCACACCCCATCTCCACCAGTATCATCATCATCAACATCGTCGCCATCATCATCATCATCATCATCATCCATCTATCAACCATAAATTACATTTACCAGGGAGAGTTATAACAATTGGATGGCCTTATTTCGAAACTAATAATATTTTGGTTGCCACTACTCCTCTGTAGAAAACTGTGGCAGTCGGAATATAGTTTCATTTGCCCTCAATGTGCAACTTCATGTAAAAGATTCATGTAAGATTTTTTTGCCCGTGGTCTCTTGATGAAAGAAAGAAATGTGGGAGACACAAGAATCACTTAATTATAATATTTCCAATCCTTGATTGGTACACTACTTCATTGGCCCCTGGATGGATGAAGGCCAAAGATGATCTTGATGGGAATTGAAAAGGTTAGAAGTAGATGCTACAAGGCATTTTGTCTGATACTAATCCAAGAGTCATTGTGACTCAAAATAAGAGTCAAGAGTGCTCTAAAGCCATTTGGGATCTAACTTTTATTTTGTTTTTAACATTACAAGGTGGTGGTCCAGCATGGCTGCAGTCAAATGACTGAAACAAGTAAAAGGATAAAAGAATTATACAGGCACAGGCATAGCTGTGTGGTAAGAAGTTTGCTTCCCAGTCACATAGTTCTGGGTTCAGTTTCACTGCATGGCACCTGTGTGTGTGTGTGTGTCTGTGTGTATCTATGTGTGTGTCTTTGTGTCTGTGTTTGTCCCCCTCCACCACTCAACAACTGGTGTTGGAGCGTCTATGTCTCCATAGCTTAGCGGTTTCGTAAGAGACCCCAATAAATTAAGTGCTGGTGTGTTTACATCCCCATAACTTAGCGGTTTGGCAAAAGAGACTGATAGAGTAAGTACTTATTCTTATAAGTTCTGAGGTCGATTTGTTTGACTAAAGGCGGTGCTCCAGCATGGCCACAGTCAAATAAATGACCGAAACAAATAATAAGGAAAAGAATGAATAACTTCCTTGCATCAGAGATTACCATTTTAAAAACAGAAAGGGTATTTTAAATATACAAAACATGAAACTGTTATAGCTGGAATAGCTTAACAGTTTATGAATAACAGTTTATGAATAACTTTCTTGCATCAGAGATTACCATTTTAAAAACAGAAAGGGTATTTTAAAT
>NC_068994.1:37991113-37992135 GCF_001194135.2 Octopus bimaculoides | reverse complement strand
CCTTGCATCAGAGATTACCATTTTAAAAACAGAAAGGGTATTTTAAATATACAAAACATGAAACTGTTATAGCTGGAATAGCTTAACAGTTTATGAATAACAGTTTATGAATAACTTTCTTGCGTCAGAGATTACCATTTTAAAAACAGAAAGGGTATTTTAAATATACAAAACATGAAACTGTTATAGCTGGAATAGCTTAGATCATACGTCTGTTTATGTTCAGCTGAGACTGACTAGGGTGGAGTGGTAAACTGTATTGCCACTGCCTTCACTACTGTCACTACTACCATCTTCACCATCACTGCTGCCACTGTATTTCTGTATTCTTTGCATTTTTTCAATTTTCATTTCAAACCCCGAAGAAGACAGATATACCGTCAAAATTATTTGCATTATTTACATTGGCCAGATATGTGTCCTCACCTTGTTTGTTGTTACAACATTTCGGCTGACTTACTCTCCAGCCTTCTTCAGGTAACAGGTGTCCTGCTGGAATTTTCAACCCAACCGAGGGTTCACATTCCTAAGGTATTTTTTGCTGATGTTATTATTGTTATTATTATTATTATTATTTATTCAAGGCACTGCCTGGAATTGCACTTGGGATCTTGGTGTTAGTAGCCTGTGCTCTCAACCATTATGCTATATGCCCGTGGTAAATAATGTTCAGAATTCCTCATCTCTAAGATATAGAACATACAATCAAAATATCGATCAATACAATAGACATTATTAACAGTGACAATCTCTATTTATTACAAATCATAATGTGCTCTTCTTCTTCTTCTTCTCCTCCTCCTCCGCCTTATTTTATTGACCCCAAAAGGATGAAAGGCAGAGTCAGCCTCAGCAGAATATGAACTCAGAAAGTGAAGGGGAATGAAATGCTGCTAAGCATTTTGCTTGGCAAGCTAACAATTCTGCCAGCTTACTAATAATACTAATACTACTACTACTACTACTACTACTACTACTACCACCACCACCAACAACAACAACAACAACAACAACAACAACAA
>NC_068994.1:37976107-37991103 GCF_001194135.2 Octopus bimaculoides | reverse complement strand
ACAACAACAACAACAACAACAACAACAACAACAACAACAACAACAACAACAACAACAACAACAACAACAACAACAACAACAACAACAACAACAATCCTTTCTACTAAAGGCACCAGGCCTGAAATTTTGGGTGAGGGGACTAGTTGATTACATCGACCCCAGTGCTTGACAGGTACTTATTTCATTGACCCGAAAGGATGGCAAAGTCGACCTTGGCAGAATACTTCACCCAGCATGCTAACAACTCTGCCAACTTACTCCTCCCCCTCCTCCCCCTCCTAACAACAACAACAACAACAACAATAACAATGGTTTCAAGTTTTGGCACAACTCTAGTAATTTTGGGGAAGAGTGCGAGTCATTTACATCGGCCCTTAATGTTCAACTGATATGTATTTTATTGATCTCAAAAGGATGCAAGGCTAAGTGGACCTTGGCAGAATTTGAACTCAAGACGTTAAGACATGAAATGCTGCTAGACACTTCACCTGGCATGCTAACACTTTTGCCAGCTTAATAATAAAAATAATGATAATAATAATAATAATTTCAAATTTTGGCACAAGGCCAGCAATTTCGGAGGAGGGGGTACGTCGATTACGTCAACTCTGGTACTTGACTGGTACTTATTTTATTGACCTCAAAAGAATGAAAGCAAAGTTGAGCCCGGTGGAATTTGAACTCAAAATATAAGGACAGATGAAATGCTACTAAACATTTTGCCTGGTGTGCTAATGATTCTGCCAGCTTGCCATCTTAATAATGATAATAATAATAATAATAACGATAATAATAATAATAATAATAATGATAATGACGATAATATTAATAATAATAATAATAATAATAATAATAGTAATAATAATAATATGCCAAATTGTACTTCAAAATGAAGTGAAACATTTTCACTGTAACTCTAAAGACAATACAAAGCTCATACTTCAGTCACAAAATGATTGATCTGCCAACAAGATGAAGTCTATGGAGACAATTTATTTAATTCAATTCTCTGTCATCAAAGTAACCATTTCGCCTTTCAAAAGTTCCTTCCAAACCACATGAGAAATTCAAACCAAACCGTTCTGACATCTAAAGTATCATCAAGTAAGTAAGTGGTTAGAAATGATTTTAGATCAACTATTCTGTTTCAATGAAACAGGAAGTTACAAAAGACAGAATTCTTTCAAATAATGATTCAAAATGGTCCTGACAATAATGGTATCAAATGATATCAAATAAATTAAATAAAATATTAACACACACACATACACTTACACACACACATACACTTACACACACACATACACACAGACACACACATTAATTGGTAGAGTTTTTAGAGCATTGAATAAAAAAAATGCTTCAGTATTTGTTCTGACATTCTGCACTTTGAGTTCAAATCCTGTTGAGGTCAATGGACTATAACATGGGACCAGATGACTTGGGGTATTTGTCCTACCTTTCTGCATTTTGAGTTTGAAATCCCTAAATGGTCTACTTGGATGATAGAGATTAACGGCTTTGTAACCAGCCCACATAAGACTGCCTCTTGTCCTACGATAAATTTTTTGTTTTAAAGTGTCCTAAATTAAAATTTTCCATCAAAATTATATGCTAATTTATGTTCCAAGCACCAGCTTAATAAAAACAAAGCTTTTTTTTTTGCTAAATTCTTAATTATTATTTTCAAAATTAATTGCAATAAAGGCAGTGTATTTCAACTGAAATATGGTAATAAATGGGTTAATTCATGCCTGGTTTAATATCATCATCTTTCACCTTGGATACCTTCAGTAGGTATGCTTATTGATTTGCTGATACCTTCTTCTCTCCATCCATCTCTCCCTTCCCCCTCTCAGTCTCAGAGGCTCTCTAAAGGCTCTTGGACACTGCCTTTCCACCTGACTAAAAATTATAAAAAACACACACAGACACACACATGAAAACACAAATACACACATGTACATGAATATAAAAAGCATTGAAATATGTAATGTAAGATACATATAAGATGATAATTTGTTTTCAAATGTAGAAATGCCATTAGAACTGTAAATGCGGAAAAAATTGTCAACAAACAGCCATGAGACTCAAAAGCACATCTCTTGAAGACTCCAGCCAAGTGCTTTGCTATCAACCTAAACTGCCCACTGACAAATTAATCTACAAAGAGGTGTGGGTAATTTACTCAATATTTCTGTGTTCTAATGACATTTCTTTGTTTGAAAATAAATTATTATTTTAATTGTATCTTACAGTACACATTTCAATGCTTATAAAAACCAAAGGTTAGTTTGTTTATACTTATATACACATAGTTATATTTTCAGCTTTATAGTGTAAAGATTTGTGGATTAATTTGTCAGTGGGCAGTTTAGTTTAATGGTAAAGTACTTGGCTGGAGTTTTCAAGAGATGTGGAGATGAGTCCCATGGCTGTTTGTTGACAAACTATTCCACTTTGTTAGGGTAATTCACCCAATATTTCTGTCGTTCTAATGGCATTTCTGCATTTGAAAATAAATTATCAACAAATTATCAACAAATGAGTTACTGTTTTGCATTCAACTTTTAGTGACTACACAGGGTCAAATGATGTTACTGTTAACTGTCACCCAGGTCAGCCTTGGTCATTCGTAACTCAATCTGATCAAAGGCACTCCACTCATAACCAGTCTATGATTTTCTATGTATGACGGATGATACTGTCCAATATATCCTTCCACTTTTAAGACAGCCTGGTGTGATTTATAGGAGAGATATGGTTGTTATTTCATGGAGGCTGAGTGGACACATACACTCTTTTGTTGACTTGATGCTCAATCAAGAAAATTTAAGCTAACATAAGCACAATACAATGACAATAATAAGTTCTGTGGTGATGATCAGGTGGTCAGTAGTATGTCTGTCTGCCTGTCTGTCTCTCTCTGTCTCTATCTATTTGTCTGTCTCTGTCTATCTGTCTATCTCTCTCACTCTCTCTCATTATCTGTGTGAATTTGTATACCTGTTTAATGCTAACTGTTGAAAAAATAGAGTACTCAGTACCTTGGCAGAGATTAATAACATATTTTACATATATATATATATATATATATATATATATATATATATATATATATATATCTTTGAAATGCTTAGTTTTAGAATGGTGGCAGCTGATGAAGAAAATGTTCTCTATGTGGCCTGTGTGTTTTCTGTTCTCTGTTTATCATTTTGTCCACGTTTTTTTTTTTGCAACATCCTGTACCCAGATATGCATCTATATATACATGTAGATGTAGGTATGTACATACATGTACGTATATATGCATATACTCATTTATTATTTGTATTATATATATATCATCATCATCATCGTCATTATCATTTTAATATCCATCTTTCATTCTTGCATATATTGGATGGTTTGACAGAAACTAATGAGTGAAAGAACTGCGCTGAGCTCCAATGTCTATTTTGGTATGGTCTGCATCAGTATTGGCTGGGTGCCCTTTCTAACCCCAACCAGTTTACAAAGTATTTTGGGCACTTATTTCATGGCACACCAACGTCAGTGGGGTTACCAAATAACTCACAAGAGAAGCTATAATTCTTTCTGTTACTTTCATGAGCTAGTCCAAAAATTTGATACTTCTATAATTACTTCTCAAAGGCATCTCCTTTATCCTTGTATAAGTTGTGTATGATATCTTGTGTACAACATGATTAACTATTCAGGCATGACCAATTCCCCAAAATATATTTTAGTAATTTCTGATGAACCAAGGATTTTCCCTGTTTTCATATCCATAGTTGCTTTATCTATTATGCTTTATATTTATCTCTCTGTCTTGTATGTCTGTCTATCAGTCCATTTGTCAATCTAATTATCTGTGTAAAAAGGGGTAAAGACCCCCTTCGGTCATGTATGACCATCATGGTATTGCACCTAGAAAGTTACCTTCTAAGACAGACATCTGAGCAAGGTTGTTTATGGAAGACCAGCAGTTTTCCATGCGTACTAGCCTCTCCTCACCACGGCACCAGTGTTACCCAAGGGAAAAGCAAAGGCCAGTACAGCTTGGCACCAGTGACATCATAACTAATTTCTACAGCTGAGTGAACTGCAGCAATGTGAAATAAAGTGTTTTGCTCAAGAACACAACACACAGCTCAGTCCAGGAACTGAACTCACTACCCCATGATTGTGAACCTGACATTCTATCCACTGGGCCATGCACCTATCTTTGTATCTATATTTATTTGTATGTGTGCTTGTTCGTATGTATGTATATATTACATTATGCTGAGCATTAGACTCTCTTGTATCTTGACAATAGTAGCTTCTAATCTTGAACCAAACCCTTTTGTTGTATCTATTTTTAATGTCTCTTTTTTTCTGCTTGTGTTTTTCAGATTGTTTCCCTTCAGCTTGGGTATAATATTAAAAAGCTGTATTACAACAACAGAACCAACTTCACTAATTTGTTCTGTTTAAAATTTGTAAATGAGGACATGTGGTTACAAGTTTGTATATTCTTGTTTCTCCTAAGACAATCAAATTGTATGGAAAGCTACTATGTAAATGAAGAAGAACCTCCAGGAACATTTGTAGGGGATATTGCAGACAGTCTTCCCCAGCAAGACAAATCTAATATAGTTTTTGAAATGCTTCAGGGAAAAAGCAAAAATTTATTCCGTGTCACCAAGAGTGGAAAAGTATATACACTTCAAAAACTAGATGCAGAAGCTCTTTGTTCTTACAATGCAGAATGTTACAGAACACTTGATGTTACAATAAAAAGTGATGGCACTGTAAAATATGTCAGAGAAATTAAGATAATTATAAATGATATTGATGACAATAAACCCATATTTCCAAAGTCTGAAGTGAACCTTCATTTTTCTGAAGCTGATGGTAAAGGTATGAAAAAACCTATCATCAATGCTATGGATAAAGATATAAGCATACAAAACTCTGAAATCAAGTATGAAATAAATAAAGGTGATGATGCACCATTTTCCTTAGATATTTCTAAGAAAGTGGATGGAACATCTCAACTAAAAATAGTGTTAGATGAACAACTTGATCGGGAAACTAAAAATACACATATGATCCAAGTCATTGCCAAAGGTAGTAGATCTTCAGAAGAAGAAAGTATCTTAAAAATCAAAATTGATGTTTTAGATTTCAACGATAATCCTCCTGTCTTCATGCAGAAAAAGTACAATTTTTCCATAGGAAACACAGTGCGAAGTAACATGCCAATAGCAGCTGTTTCTGCAACAGATGCTGATTCTGGTATGAATAGTAAAATTTCATATCGGTTCAGCTCAAAAACATTAAAAGCTGCTGTATCACATTTTAAATTAAATGAAGAGTCTGGAGAAATCTTCCTCAATACACAAATTTCTAAAATGAAACAAAAAAGCTACCAGCTTTATATTGAGGCCACTGATGGAGGTAGCCCTGCTTTGAGTTCGGATGCAATAGTTTGGGTATTTGTGACTAATCAAGAGAACAATGCACCTCATATTGAAGTTAACTTTATTACTCAATCAAACAATACATTAACGATTTCAGAAAATATACCGGTGGATAGCTTCCTTGCATATGTAAAAATTAGTGATAATGATAAGGGGAAAAATGGTGATGTTCATTGTGGTGTAAAACATGATTATTTTTATTTAAAAGATGTAGACGAAAACAGATACACATTAAAACTGAAAAAGGAAGTTGACAGGGAGTCAACAACAAGTATGAGTTTTAAGATTACATGTCAAGATAAAGGATCTCCCCCTTTATCTGCAGAAAAGAAATTTTCTGTTCATATCGTAGATGTTAATGATGTACCACCACAGTTTACCAAGAGTTCATTTACATTTATAACATATGAAAATGGAGAGAAAGGCTTTCCTATTGGCTTTGTTAATGTTAGTGATCCTGATTCAGGGCCTGGCGGAGAAGTTAGTTATTCTCTTAAAAGTGAAACAAATAGAAACTTTCCTTTCCATATTTCTAATTTTGGATTTATATCAACCACCCAATCACTAGACAGAGAACAGTGTGACATTTATCGATTCAAAGTTTTAGCAAAAGACAATGGAACTCCTTCACTGACAAGCACAGCAAATATCACTGTTGAAATTGTTGATGTAAATGATAATGCTCCCTATTTTACCTTCCCCAGTAGAAATCTGTTCAATGTGGAGTTCAACTATTATCCAGGCAGTAGCAAGGAAATCACCACTCTAAGAGCTTCTGACAGAGACAGCCATGTAAATGCTTTCCTTAAGTATGAAATACTTGGAGGCAATGCTAAAAAGTTATTTAAAGTTAACCCATATACAGGAGTTTTGTCTTTTGCTCACACAGTTAACCAAAATGATGCTGGATCATATGATCTAAAATTAGCAGTCAAAGACAAAGGCAAACCAGTTTTATCAGCAACAACTACACTGAAATTGAAACTAACTGTTAGCAATAAAACATTAACAACATTTACAGCAGCATCAAAAATACCAGACAATAGCATTAATATAAATCTATTTATTATAATTATTGTGGCAGCTGTGATAGTATCTCTTGTTCTTGTCATCTCAATAACATTGTGCATAGTGAAAAGGAATGATCAAAGGAACATTCATTACAGTACAGTGATGAGCTCACCAAGGAAATACCCCCATACAAACAAACATATAGAATATTTCCATAAACAACTACCTCACTCGGATACACCAGTTACAATGCCTGTTATGTGCAGAAGGCAGTCTCTACCTGGATTTCAGTCAGATCATAACTGGAGTGATCCAGGAATACATTACCATACTCTAAAAGAAGGCAGAGTAAGTCATTAATTAACTTTTCTATCCTTTATCTTTTGTTTGTTTCAGTCATTGGGCAGCAGTTATACTGAAAGGTTTTAGTCAAACAAATTGACCTTAGTACTTATGTGCTTTTTAACTCTGGTCTTTAATCTTATCAGTCGCTTTTGCCAAACTACAAAGATTATGGGGGCATAAACAACCAACACCACTTTGAAGTGGGGTTGTCTTGTGGCAGTGGTCAGGTGACAAACACACACACACAAACACTCTCTCTTTCTCACACACACACACACACACATTCTCACACACACACACTGAGCTTCCACAGGGTTGCCATCTACCAAATTCACATTCAAGGCATTGGTTGGCTCAGGACTGTGGTAGAAGACACCTGTCCAAGACGTCATGCAAGCTGGACTGAACTAAAAACCAGATGGTTCCAAAGTGAGCTTCTTAATCACGCCAGCCATGCCTAGAACACTCATTGCTATACATTGGTGAAAATATTTTTCCACTCTTTATATTGTTTTTCTATTTCTTCTTTTGTTACATGTTATATCTTCTTGAATTTCTGCAACTTCTAGAATTTTTGATATTGCTTCCAGATTGGTGTGAGAATTTAGAGCTAAGGTGTTGTTTGAAATAACTTTTCAGCATCAAAGTACCTCACCTGTTTGCATGTATGCTTTTGATTTTAGCTTTAAATTGCACTGTGCTTTCTGCTTTCTCTGTTCATTTCATGGATTGACAAACGTCGTTATCATAAATGTATCAAGCTTGCAGATTCGTTGGTATATCAGACAAAAATATTGAATGGCATTTATTCTGGCTCTTTACATTCTGACATTAAATGCCACCATTGTCAACTTTGCTGTTCATCCTTCCGGGGGTTGATAAAAGAAGTACCAGTTGAGCAGTGTTGATGAAATCACTTAATAACCTTCCCCTAAAATTACTAATCTCGCGTCAAAATCCAAAACTGTCATTTTACATTTACTTTCCATGCCAGTGCCAGTTGGAGTGTCATCACAGACCAAATTATTTCTTACTGGGTATCCAATCAGCAGATTGCACATTTTTTTCATTTTTGGCTTTGTTTACGATTGGGTGCCCTTCCCAATATCAACCACTTTTCAGAGTAAGCTGGGTGCAATTTCTCATAGTACCAGCACTAGAGACACTGTCACATCCATGATTAGACCATTATGACCCAGGTGTATAGGGAAGTAGCAGTATAATGACAGAAAAAGAACCTGGATAGCTCTGAGAATGGAGCAACTGTGTGATGGTAGCAACAAAATGATAGTGATGAACTGTGGAGAGAAAGTGATAATAGCAATATAAGAGGGGCTAAATGCATTACAACCTAACTCGAAAGTTTTACTACTTATTCTCCAAATCTTTCAAGGGTTTTCTTGAAATATGTTTTTAACGCTTTCATATACTAACTTTCAGAATGATTTTTGAAAAAATTAGTTTTGCTCTGCTTGCATTTTCCATTTCTTACCAGTTATCACAAAATAAGAACTTATACAAAGTTCTTTTATTTGATTCTCATTATATATCTACACACCTGCTAGTTAAATTTCAGCTTCTACTTAGGCAGCTTTATAGGACTTGAACATTTAACACCCATATCTCATGATACCAAATCAACAGTTTGACAAATACACTTTCTTTTACAGACAAAATTCGAGCTATCAATCTTTTACCATTCCAAGCACTTATAGTCATACTGCTACAAATCAATGTTTAAGCCGATACATTAGCAACAAAATTCATAAAAAATTTCAACACAAATATTAGTTTGTCGGTTTTAGGACCAAATTGCTTATATGGATAAAAAATATACATTAATACTGTAAAATTGTAAATTGAAGCTTATGAATAAAACAGTAGAGACCTCCAAGTTGGTTTTTATAGCTTTTGATGGAAAGTTATTTTCTATAACTTTGAAATATAATGGCTCAAAATGTGACTGTTGAAAAATAACCTGGTCAAATTCTTTATTAGATTAATTAGTAATATTACATTTAATTAAATGTTGTGTGATTTGTTCACCTCAAACTTGTCTGATGTTAAAAGAGACAGTTAAATATTTTCAATATGTGAAGCTCTATTGTATTCATATTTAGTATGCAGAATGCACTTCCAATGTATTTTCCTTGAGACATATTGTTAGTATTACAAATGTGTGACGAGATTGCAAGATATAAAGTGTAATTTCTAACTAGGTATTCCTTCTGAAGCTGCCTGATAAGAATTTGGCACATGATGAAACAAAGCTGCATGCATCTATACATAAACATATATATTTAAATAAGATTTGATGAATGAAATATTAAAATTGTGGACCAGAAACTTGTAAGTTGTTGTTGTTGTCGATGCCATTGCACCTGACACTCCCCTAACATTACCATGTTTCAGTTCCAAATTTATTATTTCTGGTGTCATTTGGATAAATCTGCGAAACAATAGTTTTCTAAATGTCTCAATTTCTAATTCATGCTGCCCCAGTACAATCTGTTTTGGCTCGGTTGCCATACTGAACTGTTTAATGTTTTGGCTGATGAGTTTGCAATTAAATGCTGTCATAATCTGATGTTTAGAAGGAACTAATAATGACTCAAAGTGAAAGGAGACATTGTGAACAAGACAAAATAAAATGTATTAAATAACAACAACAACAACAACGACTATTATCGTTATCATTATTATTATTATTATTATTATTATTACTATTATCCTTATTATTACTACTACTAAGGTGGCAAACTGGCAGCAGCATTTTGTCTGTCCTTATGTTCTGGGTTCAAATTCCACTGAGGTTGGCTTTGCCTTTCATCCTTTCGGAGTTGAGTCAAATACCCCCCACCATGAACTTGCTGGCCATGTGCTAAAATATGAAACCATTATTATTATTATTATTATTTCTTTTTATCTCAGGTTTTTTTTGGAACTCCCAGAGTCTTGCATGTGTAGTGGGCTTGCTGCCTGCAGCCTATGGTACCATGCTATTTGTTCTTTTCAACTATCTAGTATTCTCCTCATTATTCTGGCCGTGCCAAGGAGGCAAACCTTTTGTAACAGTTCTGCTAGACACTCTAATCTGATTTCCTTTATATTCCTCTTGATACCCTCTGATACTGTCCCCAAGGAACCAACTATTTTCACCTTCTTCCTTTTCTATCGTCAGGCTATTTTGTACTTACGATGGTTGTATTTATCTATTATTTTATCTTCCTTCTTGTCCATTCGTAGGTCAAAGGGACATTTGACCACCACCAGATCTGGTCTGTTATGCTCTGGCATCTGATCTGTTTGGATTGGGGAATCCCAGAGGATTTTGCAAGTCTTTGACTCTGCCACTCCCTGCGGTTTGTGCTCATACCACGTTTTGCCTCTCTCTATCCCCCACTTTTCACACAGTTTCTAGTGTAGCACTTTCACTACCTCATCATGTAACCACAACTTGTAGTTTTGGGCAAGTCTAGGGCATTCATTCATGATATGGGCAATGATTTTGTTCACTCTATTACAAATGAGGTACAGCAGAGACACTTGCTCATTTCTAAGGTTGACCCTCCAATTCTTGATCAAAGCTTGGTCTTACACTTCAAGTCCAGTGCTGTCAGTCTCTTTTTTAGTGTTCTTTTCTTCAGCCAGTTTTACCTGTTTTCCAGCAACTTCATTTGTGGCTACAGGAAATTGATTGTGTAGTCCCTTTATTGTGTAATATTTCTTCATGTCCTTTCTGTATTTCTTCCTTTGTTTTCCCTTTGTTCTCTGCTTTCAGTACTCCCTCATTGCTAACTGACACTAGCAAGTTTCCTTACTTTGAGATAGGTATCTCATTATGCTCCTGAGCTCAATATGTACACAGTCTTCCACACTCATAGGTGTCCTTTTGCTCTCTTCATGTACAGACGATCAGTGTGTGAATGTGGATGATGAGCTCCATGCATCGTTAGGATCTTGCTTGTTTTCCTGTCCATCTTCTTTTACTTTTCTATCCACTTCATGATTCCAGTGCCATACCAAACTTCTGTGATTGTGTGAGAGTTTATTGCCGAAATTACATATCTGGCATTCAGCTTTGAAGTCAATATTTTTCTCACTCACCATGGGTACTCTTTCTTTGTCTTTTCTTCCATATCGTTGTGTTTAATTCCATCTGCCTCAAGTATTCCCAGGTATTTATAACTGAATTCAGGTTCAATAGCCTTCATCACCATTTGGCATATATATGCATTCTGTCCTGACAAGCTTTTCTTGTCTCATCACCATTGTAGCACATTTTGAGAGTCCAAACTCCATTTTGTTATCATTTGAGAAAATCCACACAGACTAGACTACGCTGTCCAGTTCTGCCTCACATTTTGTGAAGGGCTTCAAGTCATCCATAAATTGCAAGTGGAACAGTTTTCCCTTACTTCTTTCAGATCATACCCCAACTTTGTCTTCAATACTATTTCACTCAAGAGGATCATCTGAACACAAAGATCAGTGGGGGACGCACTGTCTCCCTGGAAGCTTCCTCTCTTGATTTTCACCTCTCTTGTTACCTAATTCCCTGCTGATGATTCAGTTCTACAAAATTTCATACTATTCCATATAAGGCTTCTCATGCTTTCCGCTACTCCATACATTTCCATGGTTCTTGTTATCCAGGAGTGTGATATCATATCGTATGCTTTATGATAGTCAATCCACGCCATGCTCAGGTTTGTGTGTCTTCTCTTGCAGTTTCTGATAAAATTAGATTAACAATTAACAACTGATTTTTCATTCCATGGCTACTCTTCCTACCAGGCAAGTGCTTAGTAGGGTTACCTGACTGTGTAACAATCAATAGCACTGAAAGGGACCTGACATATTTTCACTGTTATTATAACAATTACCACTACCATCAACACCACCGTCATTATCATTACAACTACAACAATTAGTAGCATTAATATTGGCACAATTACTATCTCTATTATTGTTGTTATTATTATTATTATTATTATTATCATTATCATTATTATTGTTATTATTATTATTATTATTATCATTATCATTATTATTATTATTATTATTATTATTATTATTGAGTGAGAGACCAGTGCATGCCATCAAAGTGACACTGGGGTAAAATACACAAAGCCCAGTATACCCATCATGACTACCCTTCTGATAAGGGTACACTAAACACATGCATCATAACCATATGTGGGTGACATGGTGATCTCATATCAAGATAAACAGTACATGACCTCACAAGTGGGGCCCAGTTAGAATTTTCTTCACATGGAGTAGCCCATCCCACTCAAAAGGTCATTTTAGTTTTCATAGGGTTTTCAGAGAATCAGGTGTTTGCAAGTTGACAGTATTTTTCTAAGGACATGGGCAGTACCCATTAGAAAAATGTCTTAGTTCTGATGCCATGAGGGTTTCCTGGTATTTGGTCATAATGTTTAAGAGCACCATTTGGTACTGTCTCCAAAGTTCCAATGATTACGTTGTTGTTGTTGTTGTTCTTCTTCTTCTTATTATTATCATTATTATTATTATTATTATTATTATATGAAATCTCACAGCTTATTTTGCTGGGTGTGATGGAAAGTGTCAGCTGTCCACAGCCAGCAGACTATGGTGACACTTGTTTACTGGTCATCCTGCAAGAACCCTGCAAGGAATTCTTGCAGTTCCAAGCAATGCTGATTTTTGTCGGTGTTCTACCTTCACACTTGCTCCGATCTTTTTCAGCCACGTTGGTAGTTGAACGCTGATACTTCCAAGTGTCCCAATTACTATTGTTATCACGTCTACTCTCTTCATTGACCACAACCTTCATATTTCCCACTTTAAATTGTCATAGCTGTTTATTTTTACTCCCTCTTTCACATTGATCCTGTTGTTACTGGGGCATGCAATGTTGATTATCATATATGTTCTTCCTTTTTTTTTTTCACCACAACAATGTCTGGTCAGGTGATCACACTGGATCATTACATCTCACAGTATCTTACAATCCTCATTTTCGGTGACTCCTTCTGGGGTTTGCTCATACTACATCTTTGCTCTTTGTAAGTCGTAATTGCCACAGAGCTCCCAATAGATAATTCTTGCCACATTGTCATGACGTCATTTATATTCACATTGTGCCAATTTCGGGCATTCACTAATGATGTGCCATACCATTTCACCCCTCTCACAACACATTCTGCATTTGTCACTATCGGCAGTGTTGTCAATTCTGCACTTCATAGAATTGGTCCTCATCATCAAAATCATAGTTGTCATCGTCATCATCATCATCATCATCACCATTATTATTATTATTATTATTATATTATTATTATTATTATTATTATTATTGTTGTTGTTAGGATTGTTATTATTATTGTTATTATTATTATTATTATCATTATTATTATTATTGTTATGATTATTGTTATTATTATTATTATCATTATCATTATCATTATTATTATTATTATTATTATTTTTATTATTATCATCATTATTATTTATTGTCTATTTGTGAATACCAACAACAGAAATGTGTACTTTTTAAGTTTAGAGTCATTACCAGATAGGCATAAATAAATAAACAAATAAAAGAAAAAATAAACAACCAACCAAACAAATAAATAAATAAATAAATAAATAAATAAATAAATAGATAGATAGATAGTATGTCTATCAAAGGTATCTAATAGCCACAGTTGAATTAATGCCCTGCATCAAGAGAGAACTACATAGTATTACGGTTCATGGATGTATTTAAAGTCTCCTTCTATAGGCAGAGTTTGTGTGTCTGCAAGCAAATCCCATGATACTTCTTACATGTCTAGCGATAAAAGAAATGCATAAATTCTAACATTCTAACTGTAAAACAACTGATGTCTAACTTCACATAAACTCTTTTAGTTTCAAGATATTTCACTTCGTGTGAAGCTAGAAAATTGATTGTAAAAATGAAAGAAAAAAAATAGAGAGCTATTTACTCTACTTACAAACAAACATATTTCTTCCTATGATCAATGAGATTTTATGAATCGTTACAAATCTCATAAACTCCTCTACCTTAAACATAAACCAACAACTACAGTATTACTCATTACTCTCCCTGCCTTCAGTGTTGATATTGGGTGTTATTTTTTTTCTCCTATACGACAAGGCTTCTTTCCTAAAGTATCTCTGTGAGGTGCAGAATTTCACTTCACAGCCTCATGGCTGTTAGATCCACTGTTGTGGATTGGCAAATGGAAATAATTGTTCAGAAATCCAACATATATACATACATATATATAAAAAAAGGAAAAAAAAAATGGAACAAAAGCATAACGGGCAACAGCAAAACATCTGAACAGTTAGACAATACAAAAAAGGACAGGAAAAAACAAGGACGGGTCACTCGGAGCTTTCTATACTCAGTCGAGTTCTAGATTATCTACAGAGTTTCTACAGTTGGATACCATTCCTAACGCCAACCACTCCGAGAGTGTAGTGGGTGCTTTTACGTGCCACCAGCACGAAGGCCAGTCAGGTGGTACTGGCAATGGCCATGCTCAAAATGGTGTATTTTACATGCCACCTGCACAGGAGCCAGTCCAGCGGCACTGGCAACGATCTGGCTCGAATGTCTTTACACATGCCATCGGCACAAGTGCCAGGAAGGCAATGCTGGGTACAGGTGCCATGACGATTTCTATATATATATAAAGTAACAAGCTGAGATACTACTGACAATCCAATGATATATATACAAAGAGCTTCATTCAGTTTCTGCTTACCAAATCCACTAACAAAGCTTTGGTCAGCCTGAGGCTATAGTAGAAGACACTTGCCCAAGGTGCTACACAGTTGGACTGAACCTAGAGCCATTTAGTTGGGAAGCAAGCTTCTTACCACACAGCCATCATCAATTTAGTTAAAAATGGAGAAGACAAGTTGTTAAAATATATAAGAGAACTCTCTTACAAAATTCTCTTATATATTTTAACAACTTGTCTTCTTCATTTTTAACTAAATTGATGAGCTTTATGGAACTTCTTTCCATAAAATCACCACACATCATATACAAGTATTACTTTCATATCTTCACAAATTTATGCCTGTAAACTACTAGCAAAATATGAAGAATCAGCATTAGAAATCTTTTCTGGAAACCTCCAAATTAAAGGATGAATCTACATT
>NC_068994.1:37974925-37976097 GCF_001194135.2 Octopus bimaculoides | reverse complement strand
ATATATATATATATATATATATATATATATATATATAGATAGATAGATAGATATACACATATATATATACATATATATATGTATGTATGTATACATATATATATATAATATATGCACACACACGCATATATATATGGTAGCTATACAGTTGTGTATGCTTATATCATTACTAACTGAAACAGTACATAAACAAATGCAATTCAAAGGGGAGAAAAAAATTTATAATCTATATTAAGAATGAGTTAATTTGTATTCTATATTAACATTACATTAATTTATAGAACAGCAGGTCAACTAAAACATCCATAGGTCGTTTGTGTTGCTGTTATTAATAGATTCTGGTAGATCCCAAATAGATTATGATTGATTTATATCGTGTTTTATCTATTGTTATTTTAATCATTTCATAATAATTCTAGACATCTATATTTATTTTGTACAGCTAAAAGAATTTATCATGCCATTAAAAAAAATATAGTCTTATATTTATATAATCTATATTCAATCATTATATTTATTTATGAGAAGTTCTTGTTGCTGTAGTTAAACAGATCTATAATCAAAGGTATTTCAGTAGTGGTTATAACATTTTTAACATCTTTTTCCAGACAAAGTTTATCTGGGAGGACAGTATATGTCTCAGATTACAATTCTTCTGGCAGAGAATCTCTAAGATTACAATATATCATTAGGATTAGGATTTCAATTTTCCAGGCAATCTATACCTAGGATTATAATTTTTTGCAGTCAATTTTTTATGTCTAGGATTATAATTTTTTCAGACTCTCTATATCTAATAGTACAATCTTTCAGATAGTAAATATCTAATATTACACTCTGGCTCATTATGGGTTACAGTTGTTCAATGTGCATATGAGGGAGTGCTCTAAAAGGTCATAGCTTTAAAGGCATCGTGAAAGGCCTGGTTGGAAGCCTTCCAAGGTCTTTTAAATTGCTTAGAAAAACTGAAGGACCATTTCAATAAGGGTGTGAATCTGAAAGGAGAATATGTTGAATAAAATAAACCTCCTGTATTTTCTTTTACCCAGAACCAGGAACTTTTAGGGATCTTTGTAGTTTTCATCACTGTTTACAATTATCTTTAAAAAAATTTTTCTAATGTATCATGTAGATATAATTTTTGATGCTGAATCCGAATTTGTTATTCATTT
>NC_068994.1:37972068-37974774 GCF_001194135.2 Octopus bimaculoides | reverse complement strand
TAGAAATAACAGTCAAAACATTAAAATCTACTCAAATGAAGTTTACATTAAAACATTCGCAAACAAATTAAATATTTAAAAGCTCTGAACAAACAAACCAACAGGAGTTGCTAGAAATAACAGTCAAACCATTGTTTAAAACAGACACTTATTAGTCACAAAAATTCAAGAACTAAAGTTTGCAACACACACACAAATAGTCACATACCTTCCTTTTATATACACACACATATACTCACACAGAGTTGAAAAGCTTCCACTGCCAGTTTGTTATCACCTCTTCCTTCCTTATTCATCTATCACTCCTTCCTTTCTCATTCAATGTTGCAATGGGGAAAAACACAAGAGTATTATCATAGTAGAAGATTATCTTTTTTCTCCTTGTGCACATGTGCAGTATCATTGATTACTATGGAAACAGTTTTCACCACAGTGATATGTAAAATACTTGCTTCTCATTGGTTAAAATACGCAAATTTTAAAGGCTAATAACTTTTTAGTTATGGATTTATAGGGAAAATGTATTTCATTTTCATAATTAGTATGCAAAACTTAATCCATATAATAAATTTGAAAACAGCTGGAACGAAATTGTAAACAGTGATGAAAACCACAAAGATCCACTTTTAGCACCTCATAGTCTTGGATTATAATTATAATTCAATGTATATAGAGGATTATAATTGTAATTCAGTGTATATATGTATAGAATTATAATTATGTGTACCTAGGATTATAATCAGACTTGGGATTTCAATATATATCTAGAATTACAATATGTATCACCAAAGATTACAATTTTCTACATAACATGTATCTTAGATTATAATTTTCCAGACTGTGCATCTTGGATTATGGATAATAATCTCCATTTAAAATCATTTAAGATTACATGTTCTATCTAAGATGACAATTTTCCAAAAAATCCATGTCTAGGATTGTTGAGTGCATAGAGCGGGGCACTGCCATGGCAATTTTTTACACTATAAAAATCTATGATTAGGCACTACAACATCTTGGATTACAATTTTTCAATGTGTATCTAGGTTTATAGTTTTCTAGACTATGTCTATCCAGGACTATGTCTATCCAGGACTATGTCTATCCAGGACTATACTGTGATCTTGAATTTCAATATTTATCTGGAGTTACAATTTCCCAAGGAACTTGTATCTAGAATTGTAATCTATATCATTAAAGATTATCATATTCTAGACTATGTGTATCTAGGATTATAATATGTATCTAAGATAGCAATATGTTACTAGGATTACAAACTGTATCATCAAGGATTATAATTTTCTACAGAACAGGTATATCTAGGATTATAATTTTTCAGACTCAGTTTATTTAAGATTGTAATTAAGTTTAATAATCTTTCTGACAATGTCAATGTAGAATTATAATTTTTCAACTGATCTCTAACTCAGAAAATTGTAATCCTTGATGATGCAGATTATAAAATCTGCATCATCAAGTATTACAGTTTTCCAGATAATCTAGGATTATAATTTTCCTGACTATGCATATCTATGATTCATAGTTCATGTCTAAGATTACATCATGTGTCAAGATCGCAATATGTATCATGATGAACACAAACACAAACACCTACACATCTATCTGTCTATCTAAATATCTCTTTATCTATCACACATACACACACACACACACACACACACATATAGAGGGTGGCCCAAAAGTAAGTTTACAGTTATTCAACTATCTCTTTCACTTTCATGTATCAACAGTTTAGATCTTAATAATAAAAAAATATGAAACCATTATTCTATGCCAATTTAGTTAGTTGTAAGATAGAAATTTAAATGTAATAAAATGTTTTAAAGAAATTTAAAGTGCTTATGTGATAACTGTAAACCTACTTTTATATATATCTATATATCTATCTATCTATCTATATATATATATATATAATTATTACAAATTAAAAGGGTAAAGGAATTATCAATTTATTAATTAATAAATCAATTAATAATTAATAATTTTTACCAAGCCCATCGGTATGAAAGCACCATTATTGGTGGAGAACTTATTCCAAAGTTCATATATTTATAAATATAATTAAGGGATCAGCAAAATATTTGCTTCACCATATACCGAAGTTCAGAAAAATAGCAGCTAAAAAAGCTGAGAATCTCACAGATAGCATCACTTGTAACTCACAAAGGCAAAAACAAGAAGAAAAAGAACAATGAAAAACTAACCAATTCAGATATATATATATATATATCTGCATATACATACATATATATGTATGTGTCAGAAACAGAGTGTGTGTGTGTAACCACACACATGCTTTTCTTGAACTTTTTCCTTTTCTCTGGACCTTTTCTCTCTCCTCTTTCTTATGAAGAGTCGTACTTGAAACATTATACATCCACTCTTTTTTCTATTTGATACTGAATGTCAATCTAATACATTCCATGTGTCTGTCCTTCTGACTTGTTATTTTTAATTCTTGATTTGCCAAATATGTGTGTGTGTGTGTGTGTGTATAAATATAATGTATATATGCATATATACACATATATATCTGTGTATATATATAAGTATATAAATGTTTACATGTGTATCTATCTATCTATCTATCTATCTCTTTGTGTGTGTGTGTGTGTGTGTGTGTGTGTATGCATGCATGTATATAAATATATATATATATACACACACACACACACACACACACAC
>NC_068994.1:37960109-37971855 GCF_001194135.2 Octopus bimaculoides | reverse complement strand
AGCACACAGCCATGTCCCGAGCATATAAAAGAGGAGTGCGTATGTATGCTTGTGTGTATGTTTGTGTGTGTGTGTGTGTGTGTGTGTGTGTGTGTGTGTGTGTGCACATGTGTGTGTGTGAATGTGTGTGTGTGTGCATGTGTGTGTGCATGTGTTTGTATGCGTGTACATTAAAGGGATTGTCAGGGGCTGAATTCCCTATTGGTTGCTGCCAACTATGCATGAATTATTTTTCGAATCAAGTTAATTAATGTAATTTGATAACGTGGGTTGAAACAACATATCATCGTAGGTGGATTTGAACTCTTAACTGTTTAGTTAGTAGTCCCACATTTTAACCCCATACACACACCCATTTAGGTAACCTCTTACATACAACCATATCATTTTCAACTAATTTTGTTTGAAGAAAAAACACAATGCACCACTCCTATTCCAACTTTAACCATTCTGATTCCAACGTGCCTGAGGCTACATTTGGTTCATTGACACAGAACTGTTTTATTTTTTAGAGTGTTCATATATGAATATAAATTAAAACCTTCCATCAAAATTTTATGTAGGAGTGTTTAATTACATTATGTTTCAAACACTAGCTTAATTATGAAAAGTTAAGTTATTTTAATAAATTCTTTCAAATTCTTCATTATGATTAAATTTAAATGAAATATACAGGTAGTGTATAATTAATTGTGACAGAAGTAGTATTAATTTGAAAAGGTAATCTTGATATCAAATTTAATATGGAGGTTGTGTTAGAACACAGAAAACTAGAGAGAAGCTCTCGTAAGTACTTGTGGTACATAAAAGCACCCATCATTATATCATTGACAGATGAGAATTGTCTGCTATGGCTGCCTTAACCGCCAGATCATGGGATTTCATCCTGCAATGGATTCCTCAGTGGCAGATGTCCAACAGTACAATAACAGCCGAATGTTCTATCAATATGTAGAATCTCAGTGTGTATTCAGGCACTGGAAGTTCCAGTAGCCGCAGCAAATGATTCTTGTCTGTCAACGATATAATTTTGAGTGCTTGTTATGTACTATGAGCCCTTATGTGAGTTTCTCTCAAGGTAAATAATGCAGTATTCTCTTTTATAACACAACCTCCACATTAAGTTTGAGATCAGGATTGTATAAGTAGTGCATTTCACCAGAAATATGGTCATCGAAGAGCAAAGGTTAATGTGCGCATGTGTGTGTGTGTGGGGGGGCTGTATACATTTGTGTACACCCCCTCATATATCATCATCACCATCATTTTCCATGCTATTACTACTTTTGGACACACACACACACACACACACACTCACACTCACACAGACATGCACAAATGCACACACAGATAGACATACAAATATAAACAGAATATAATTATGTGCACACACATAAAAATCATGACACAGAATACTAATGTTGTCTTTTATCCTTTGCTGGTTCCAGTCATAAGACTGTGGCCATGCTGGAGCTCCACCTTGCAGAATATTTTGGTAAACAAATTGGCCCCAGCACTTATTTGTTTTAATAGCCTGGTACTTAGTCTAACAGTCTCTTTCGCTGGACTGTTAAGTTATTGGGATGTAAACACACCAACAACAATTGTCAAGTAGCAGTGTGGGACAAACATACACATATGCACACATACACATACTTGCAAACACTTGAGAGGCATCTTTCAGTCTCTGCCTACCAAATCCATTCACAAGGCTTCGGTCGGCCTAAAGCTATCGTAGAAGTCACATGGCCAAGGTTCCATGCTGTGAGACCGAACTTGGAACTATGTGATTGGGAATGGGAAGCACATTTCTTACCCCACAGCCATGCCTGCACTTATGCATGTATATACATATAAAGAAATATATATATATACATACACACACACATGTATATATATGTATGTGTGTGTGTGTGTGTGTGTGTGTGTGTGTGTGTGTGTGTATATGTATGTATATATTCACATTTTAGTGGAACTTCGGGAAAAGTTTATTAAAAATACTTAATAATGCAGGCTAGAGAAGTAAATATTAAGGTGGTAAACAAGAAGAATATTTCATTCCCAGGGGGGTTTACTTGTCTTTTTTCTAATCACTTTTGCATCAGTGATGATGACAGCGACAACCACACCAACAATGATGATGATGATGACGGTGGTGGTGGTGGTGGCGGTAGTGGTGTTGGTGATGATCTAATGAATATTATTTGCAAACTGAAAGAGCTAAATTCTTTCTTTATTCTTTTTAACATTATTATTTATAGACAGAAAAATTTTCATCTAAATAATATCTTATCCACTTCCACTCTATTCAACCATTTAAACCATACACCGAAATACAAACAGCAACAATATCGCTGTCTTTTTTTTTTTAGTGGCTTCTCTTTGCCTTAATCTTTCCACCACAACTATCTCAGGTTTTCATTTGCCAATGATTCCTTGCTTTGCCATTGTTAGAAACACATCCAAAGAAATTAAAGCTGTGTCTATAAAGTTAGATAGTATGGCAATGATCTGATCACCAATAAAACTATTCTGTATAAACTAACAGCTTGATCCTGTTGGGAATGACATGGACTAGTTCTTGGAATAGCTTCTTTGCCGTTCTTACAGAAAATTCTTGATAAGATTGAAACTAATATTCTCTTTTTCCTTAGGGATCCTTGTTTGAGAAAACAGACATATCTCTGATGCTTTAATTGCAGCCATTATCACACCTTTTTATGGCCAGTAAAACTGCAATTTGTTCAGCATTAGATCAACAGAATGCACTTTATGTATATTCTACTAACTTATTACACAATACATGTAATTCAAGATACATAAAAACACAGAACATATTTGGAATGTAGCTTTTAACCATAGTGTGCCCACTGGACCAGTATGTTTTTGGATAACTCATTTCTTTAGCATTATATACATCTCCCTCTTTTCAGTAGGAATCATTCATATTTTTATATTTCTATAGTGATCTTAATAGATTTGTTTATAGTTGTATATTGGATATAGCTCAGTGAGGCATTTATAATATTATGTTCATGCTAAATCCCAGAAGGGCTAAACACGTATCCACTTATGAATGTATAATATACACACAACATGATACATCATATTAAAAAACAGCTATAACATTTTAACAAACTAGCTTAGTTGTTTAAATTAGGTGAAGCAAGTTTACGATTGAAGATATCGTTTAACGTCCGCTTTCCATGCTACGTCCGACAAAAGAGTTAATAATCCAAATGATAAGGAGAAGACAACGAAAATTCTTTAACACATCATTAATGATTCGTTAGAATTGTTTCTGTACCAACCCTATTTGCAATGCCAGTTTACAAAAAAGTTCAAAGTGAAAACTTACGTAATGTTTGCAGTTTTAGAAGTTAAAAAGGCACTTCATCAGACTTGCATCAAAAGTGTTCTATCACATTGTACATCTTCCAGACGTTGTTTTTTGGCTTATACCTGAGGAATTTCAGCTTTTCAGAATTTAAGCAGGCAAGACAATTAAGCAAGACAAATGTCTTGCCTGCTTATGTTCTGGTGTTTGCTGAATTTTTCTGGAGAACATTATTTTCTTTGTAGTTGGGTCGTTGATGACCTCTTTCTAGCATATCGGATGTCCACTTAGTGGTCATCCCTTCTTATATGCATATATATGTGTATGTGTGTGTGTATTGAATAAAAGATCGTGGGTAAGGCTAAAATAATGTGAAGTAAATGCAAGGTAAATCACAAGAAAACAAACGTGATTTAATGTAGACTTACCTTGTATTCAATATTTCGAGATTATGATCCCATTTTCAAGAAATTGATGAATGTTGCCGATCTGCATGTGTGTGAGCACGTGGAGTCTACCCACGCTCTCTCACACATACACATTGGCAACATTCATCAATTCCTTTAAAATGGGATCATAAACCCAAAATATTGAATACAAGGTAAGTCTACATTAATTCATATATTTGTTTTCTTGTGATTTACCTTGCATTTACTTTGCATTGTTTTGGCCTTACCCACGATCTTTTATACAATATATTCTATGCAATGCTTCACAGTAATTATTCCATTATATATATATATATATATATTATTGTAACAGAAACAGTTGTCAGAGATCTACAATAAAGATGTAATTTTCTCTGGTCATATCTTTTGTCATCAAATACTCTGAATTTCTTGAAATTCTGCCAAAGAATATTTGGGATTTACCTGTTTGCATGAAGATTTACCATGGATCTGAGTTCTACTTACATTTACTGCTGTCTAATTGTTGAATAAGCAAATTCTTTTACTACTTAGTGCTGCCAGGATCTTTTAATCCTGTTTTTTTATTTCTAATTATATATATATATATTTAAGTATATAATTATAATTAAGGGCGCTGGAATGCCAACGCCTATATGCTAGAAGTAGGTATCAAATGTCTGCAATCCACTCTAAATTTGCTCTTTATTTACAATCCAAGGCTGAATGCGAGGTAATGAGCAAGAAAATTTGCAAATCTCAGATAATTTTGTATCTTAAGATTTCATGCTTTGTAATTAAGATTACATTACACTCATCAGTAGAAATATACGGACAATGTATGAGCGAAAAATTCATATACATACTGATGAATTTCTGCAAACAAATACCAATATATACATGAATTTCCCGCATTTACATTACAACTAATCACTCATCTCAGTTAATGTCAGAAATCATACGGGTGAATATAGAGTACCACAGCATAATATAATAACTAGAGAACTCAAAAATTTTTATACTTATAAATTAAGGATATAATCATTAAAACGCTTGTATCAGTGGCTAGCATATAAAAAAACCCATTAAATCAGTAAAATTAATTTTTAAGTATATAATTATAAAAATATAATTACATACTTAATTTTATATGCACTCATACTCACTCATAGTCACACTCATATTTATTTAGATAGTGATGCCTCCATATGCACGTATATGCAGGAATGTGTAGGTATATATTTCCATATAAAAATCCACAAACATAGATACATTTCTTTTATTAGCCACACAGGGCTCAACGAAGATGGGACAAATACAATGTAGAGCTTTTCTTTTTGGGAGGGGGAAGGAAAAAAAAAGGGGGGGTCGATCAAAAGGGATCGTAGGAAGGAAAAGGGGGTAGTTCGATCAAAAGGGATCAAAAGGGATCAAAAAAAAAAGAAAAAAAAAGGGCGATCAATAGGGATCGTGTATCACAACCATAGATAGACATAAACACTGGAAGCCTGCTGCATACACAGACATATCTACAAATACACATACTTAATAATATAACATAGAGACTTTAGAATTTGATTTATTTTGAAGAATAATTCCAAACATTCACAAAACCATAGTGTTTTCTTACTAACTCAGCTCTGCCCCTACAGTTTGAAAGCATTATACTGGTGATCTCTTTACATTCAATACTATTTTGTATTTCAGTTTATTTTAAATCATTTCCAAGTCTAGACATGTGTGAAAAGATATTGGCAAGAAGCAAACATTGTCAGAAAATTTTAATAGAAAGGGAGTTTGTTTAAATATTTCTATTTCAGCATATATATATATATATATATATATATATATATATATATATATAAAGAAGAGTATATAATTGTGAATTGTTTATGATCTATCTTAAGTAATGTATCTTTACATTCATTCCTCTTATATATATATATATATATATATATACACACATATATACATTCATTCTTATCTAGCAAAAAGTAACTATGAAAAGAATATTCTCATGATAAATGATATTCTGTAGAAACCAACATGCCAAATACAGATAATAATTTTTGTGTAAATTCCTAAATAATGTGTCTCTAATGCAATAAATACCCTTCTTGGGTCATGTGGAATACTTATATATGATTAGATTGCTCTGTATTAAGAAGGTACATACATTCAAATGATAATGCTAAAATTGAATCCTCTTGAATTTAACAAGAGAAGAAATACATCAAACTTTTTTCTATGAAATTTCAAAAAAGGCAGAATGCATTTCTTCACTGTAAAAAAAAAAAAAAAAGAAACAAAAAAACAAACATAACAAAAGCAAATCAGTAGTTAGATTTTTGTTAGCATCATTATAAAATAATAGATTTTATTTATTCTAAATTAGAACTGATTTTATTTTTAGTGGTGAGGAATCTCAGTGTGTATTATTGATTTAGAATTGGTATGAGAAATGTTTAGAAATGTTTAGATTCAGCTTAATTGAATATCTTATCTGGTAGCTCAGAGCCTTGTCAAACATATTTATCATCCATTTATAGTTTAAAATATTTAAATTGCTGAATAACTTCTTTTGCTTCAGGTTAGCCCTGATCGAGCAAACATGTGATGAAAGATGTTGTCCTTCACCTTCACCTTTTGATCAAGCATTTAATAACAAAAAACTCAAAGTTGCTAACCAACTGACTGACAACTCATATTCCATTGCAAGAATTGCAATGTGTGTCTGAAAGAGGCAATTAACCCTGACCCCAGTCTCCATTCAGTAAATAATTAAAATAAAAAGTAAATAATAGAATATTTTGTGAAATTTATGAGCATATCTTTTACTGAAAACCAAGTCTTCTCACAATCAAAAGAAGTTGCTCTTGTGTATCATTAAAAAGCAACATTTCCACTAGTATCACAGTGGCTTAACCAACCATGAGATAGTCCATTATTCTGTTTGAGTTCCTCTAATTAACTGCATTATTAAAATACACCGATAATCTTTTGACACCAAACTACTTCCTTGAAATCTAAAACTGTCCACTGCATACACTACAACCAACCAAAGAATTTCAATAATCATAAGGTTTAATCATTCTTGATTATTTTCTCATACTATCTATGAAGTTAACGAAATAGAAACATAAGAATTTATGTAAGTGCAAACATCTTTCTAATAAATTGGGGGAAAAGATTTTTAAGGCTGCTGCAAGAGGTCAATAAAAGAACAACATATGTGCTGGGTGAGAAAAAACTACTCAAACAAGATTTAAGAGAGGGCTCAAACAGCTGGACAATCACAGAGAGTCTCTAAAATACTGGAAATATTAAAGCATGCACTAATGACATACATAATCAGGCAGTACAGGGAGGTGTCTTTGTTAATGACAGGTGTAATAATATTGTTATCAATTGCTACAGGGGCAAGGGAAACTGTTCTTCTAATAATAAGCACCTAACAAGTATTACACTAATAAAGCAATTTAAGAAAGTAACAAAATGAGAGCATAATTAATTAGGAAGAAAATTAACTCAGATGTGGCACAAATCAGGTTTGTGCCAGGAATGGGGAAAATTCACTGGTACCTTCTATCTCTTGAGACAGCTACAAGAGAACTAAGAGAGACCTACTGCACCTTGCATTCATTGTCTTAGAGAATTTCCTAAGAAAATTACACATAGCTGAATATCTTGAAAGCCATA
This sequence comes from Octopus bimaculoides, assembly GCF_001194135.2. Taxonomy (NCBI): domain Eukaryota; kingdom Metazoa; phylum Mollusca; class Cephalopoda; order Octopoda; family Octopodidae; genus Octopus; species Octopus bimaculoides. The sequence continues at coordinate 37,964,412 of NC_068994.1, read as the reverse complement.
CAAGATATGCAGAGATAGTGTCAGCTGTGTGAAAGCTAACAATGAGTTGAGTGAGGAATTTGGCTTTTAAATAGGTGTTCATTAGACCTTGTTTCTTGTCTCCTTCATGTTTATCAGTTTGTCATAGTCTGACTGGCCATAACGGAGGACTTTAAGACCAGTAATCTGTGAGAACTTTTGTTTGCCAATGGCCTAGTTCTCGTAGGTGAATCTCCAAAAAGCAGTTCTACATGTGGAAGCAAAACCTCAAGTCAAAAAGCCTTAAAGTAAACCAAGCTAAGACAAAACGTTTAGTTGGTAAAAAAAAACAAAAAAACTAAAAAAAAACAAGACTCTTTTATAATTAAGGATGTTACCATCCTCTATATTTTGAAAAAGTGTAGGTAGGTAGGAATTTCATAGCGAGTTTTTATTGTAAACACTGGGTGCACAAGTGTTGTAATGGGATCACAGGCAGTCCAACAAAGAAAGACAGCAAAGTCTTTGTCGTATTTACAGATGGGGGCAATTAACAGTATGAGCACTCAATGAAATAGATACCTTCAAATGCCTAGATAGTTCCATTGAAATACTTGACTGCTTCTGTTAACTAGATGACATAGAAATAGAATTGGATGTTCCAAAATCATAGTACTCAGATTAAGAAAATGAAGGAGAAGCCATAACCTCTGGTGTTATTAAAAGTATTCTGTAAGTGATGGATAGATTGTGAGAAACTTACCTATTAAGTGTTACACTGCATAATAGCTAAACTTAAATATTGAACGTGGTTAATGTGTGAAAGCTGTTACATTCTGGTTGTTCCATTAAGTCAAATGTTGTGTTTGTGCCTGCTCACAACTACATGGGTAGTTAAAACATTTACAAAAGCATAACACTTATTAATACAAATTATATTCAATTGAATCTAATGGTAATATATATATTCCTTTTAAGTTATTGATGTGTAGAGGTGACATGGCCCAGTGCTCAGACACCTCCTCCATAGGGTGGAAACAGCTGACCTCACATTCTTCAGCTAGATTCCAAAGTATGAGCAATAGAGACTATTTCTTTTATTCTTTTACGTGTTTCAGTCATTTGACTGTGGCCATGCTGGAGCACCACCTTTTAGCTGAAGTAATTGATCTCAGGACTTATTCTTTCTAAGCCTGGTACTTATTCTATCGGTCTCTTTTGTTGAACTGCTAATTTACGGGGATGTAAACACACCTACATCAGTAGTCAAGTGATGGTGGGGGGGACAAAGACACACATAAATACACACACACACACCCACATATACATACATACAGGGTGCAGTTAATAAACTGTCATCTAAATTAAGCAGAAATGAAAATAACACTGACATCTCATTTTAACAGACACTTTTACCAAAATTACATAAAAATTTTTTGAAATACTAAAGAGTAAATTCATTCAATAAAATCACTATTGGTTTCAACCATGGCCTCCAGAAGACTTCGGAATCTCCTGCAACTCTTCTGGACAGCCACCTTGTTTAAGTTGGTGAATACTGCCATTATCCTTGCCTTCGGTTCATCTTTGGTGTTACAAGGAGTTTTATTCATCTCTCACTCAACTGCACCCTACACATAATAATCAAGGGGGTTGCAGTCTGGGGAGTTAAATGGCCAGATAAGGTACTGGGGTCAGTTCATTCAGCTAAAATCTTCCCAAGCAGTGCCCCAACATGACCCCAGTTTAATGACTGTTTTATTTTTTATCTTTTAGTTGTTTCATAGGTGAGGACAGACACAGAAACCAAATTGAAGATGCACTCATTTATATAAAATAGTGGGACAATGAAAATTCCACATTTTATCAGTTTCCTTTTTTCTGTTCTGATGCATACATTTAGAAACTTTTCTAACATTGTTTCATTATGTTAAAGATTTCAGTTTTTTTTTTTTTATATTTTGTTCCAAAGTCAAGATTATATAACTCTTTAGACACCAACCTGCACAAAAATTCTCTTGGTTCTATAATACAAATTTCCTGGTGAAAGTGATATATATAAAAACAATTTAAAACCTTCCATCAAAATTTCATGTTAATTTAAGTTCCAAATACTATCTTGATAATGACGGAGTTATTTTACTAAATTCGTCATTATATTATTTTTAAAATTAATAGTAAAAAAAGGCAGTATATTTCATCTGAAATCTAGTAACAAAAGGATTAAAGCATAACACTTGTTTCATTGTTAAAAATAATTTGAGTAGTTCTTCAACTTCATTCTTAATTTAAGGTTGCCAATTGAACTTAAATTGTTACATTAAAGATTTTGATTGCGTCTTTGAAATTGTTTTAAGCTTGCTGAAAGCATAACACAAGAACACATGTTGCGACAAGTAGAATAATATTATAGATTATAGATTACGGATAGATTGTAGAGAGTTTGGATGGCTGAGTTGATGAGATACCAGATAGCCTATGTAAAGGTCAACAATTCGTATCTTATCACCCACAGTTTGGAATGATCATGACTAAAACACTTAAACTTTTAATGGCAGAAATTTAACTAACTCAAAAATAGGCAGTTGTTTTTCTTGTTATTGTTGAGGAGGTAGTGAAAGAAGTGAAGGAAGAGAAGGCATAGGAGGAAGTGAAGAAGGTAGAGGAAAAGGTGAAGTTAGAAGTGGAGATAGAGGAATGGAGGAAAATGGTGAGGATAATGATGAGGAGGAGAAAGAGGAGGAACTGAGGAACCAATTCTGGAAAAGGCAAAATGTGATGTACACTGAATGAAAATTGCACATTTTATGCAAGAACTGAATAAATAATCAAATGATCCAGAAATTAATAATATGACATAATATAATATGAAATATATATTATATAAGATATAGAATATGATATAATAACTATGGAAAGCAATGAAAAGAAGTGGAATGTGAAATCTAAGAGAAATAGAATGTGAAATATAGTATTATAGATACTATATTGTAATCGTTTCTACTCTAGGCACAAGGCCCGAAATTTTTGAGTAGGGGCCAGTTGATTAGATCGACCTCAGTATGCAACTGGTACTTAATTTATTGACCCTGAAAGGATGAAAGGCAAAGTTGACCTCGGCGGAATTTGAACTCAGAACGTAAAGACAGACGAAATACTACTAAGCATTTTGCCTAGCATGCTAACGTTTCTGCCAGCTCGCTGCTTTAGATACTATATTATAATAAATTATAACACAGCATTTCAGTATCATCTTATTTTCCACTATTGCTTATAGCTGTTCCTTTGTCTTTTCAGCCTAAAATAAACATTCAAAGAACCACCACGAGCCCTGATACTGCTGGAGACAAAGAAACAAAGTTTACGTCACCCTATTGCTATAGTGATTTATCAACGATATCCTATGCAGACAGTGGCCGTGGATACAGTGAAGGATACACTACACATTATGAGGAATTACCAGGTATGTAGTTAAAAAATATTCATTTGCAGAATATATCAGTTCTTCTATATAAAGAAAACCCATGTTCCACATAGCCTCAAAGGTACAAAGCCAGCAGACAGTTTATTGATAGGAAAAATGACAACATCACAGCTCATACATAGTTCAGTGATTTTTGAAGAAACAGAAATCTAAACAAGCATGAGCACGCTTCTCAAACAGACACACATACATGCATACAATAAGCTTCTTTTAGCATCAGTTACTAAATCCACTCAAAAGTCTTTGGATGGCTTGAGGCCTGCTATTATAGAAGTCTCTTGTCCAAGATGCCATGCAGTGGATCTATACCCAAAACTATATGATTGCAAGGTGAACTTCTAAATCACACAGCCACACCTGAGTAGAAATGTGCTTAAGTGTGTTGTCAATTTTCTTTGAGAAAATTGTATAAGGGAGTGAGAAAAGAGAGGACAGAATGGGTGGAAGAAAGAGCTTTAGACTAATTACTTCGATCTGTAATAAACTAGCTAAAATCATTATTTTCTTGTAAGCTTCACATTTCAAGTGTTTTTCTTAGTTCTTTTTTCTGTTTCTTATTCTGCAGATCCTTACCTTAGGAGACAAGAAACTCACCCAGAAGAAGAAACACCAAAAGCAGACAGTACCCTTCCAAGGAATAATAATACAGGGACCATGCCATGCCCTAAATTACCAGACAATAATGTAGATACTAACACTGATGAAAATACAAAATTAAAATCGTTTTCCCCAGACAGTACATTTCAACAGCTACCATTGAAAAATAGCTTTTCTTCCACAAACAAACCTCTACCAGCAATACCAAATGTGCCATAATACATTTTGCAATATATATATATGAATATATATACATGAATATAT
>NC_068994.1:37950575-37960008 GCF_001194135.2 Octopus bimaculoides | reverse complement strand
ATATATATATTCTTTTTTTAAAGCTGTATTTTGAAAATAACATTTTTTATAAAAAAAACTTCAGAAAAAAACAACAAAAATATTTTTTTAATCAATCATCGAAATATGTGTGTGTATTTTCAAGTTTTTAGATAATAACTATAATTTTATAAAGATCGTCTGCCCAAATTCTTTTATTCATAATCATTGAATTCTTTGGGTCATTATTCACTGATCCTGGAACTATTGTGTGTGTCCTTCATAACAAAAAAAATGTAGAAGAAATTTAGAATTTTTTCATTATTCATATTCTGAAGAAATGATATTTTAGGAAATAAGTCTTCAATATATTATTTTTATCATAAGTATTATTACTATTGTATTATTAATATTATTATTATTATAAAGGTGGTGAGCTGGTAGAACTGTTAATATGCCGGGCAAAATGTTTAGCAGGATTTCATCTGTCTTTATGTTCTGAGTTCAAATTCTGCCAAGGTCAACTTTGCCTCTTATCTCGGGGTCGGTAAAATAAGTACCACTTAAACACTGAGGTCAATGTGATCAACTTAACTCCTCCTCCGAACTTGCAGGCCTTGAGCCAAAATTTGAAATCAATATTATTATTATTAAGAAGGAGGTGAGTGAGCTGGCAAAATGCTTGGTAGCATTTCATTCATCCTTAAGTTCTTGTGTTTAAATTCTGCAAAGGTTGACTTTGCCTTTCATGCTTTTGAGGTCAATAAAATAAGTACCAGTTGAGTATTGGTTCGATGTAATTGACTTACCCACTCCTCCGAAATTGCTGGCCTTGTGGCAAAATTTGAAACTATTATTATTATTTAATGAATGATTTCAGATATGTAATATCAATTTCATGTGTTATGGTTCAGGCACTTACTACTGTTAGCACCTCTCTTGAACAATTTTCATGTGTCTGGTATGACAATAGAGACTCCAAGTTTCAAGTCTATGATGCTAAATTACAAATTAAAAGAATTATAGAAGCAACAAAACTGTGGGGTTCTTGAAGAAAGCTCACAGATGTCATTGTCATGTAAAAATGTAAAACAATTGATTCCAAAGATTTAGTCATCTTTGACCTTTTTTTTTTTTTTTGTGGCAATAATAATAAATAATAATGAGTCTAGGAGCTAACCAGAAGCTGCATCATCTAGAAATGAAAATATTTTTTGAAAAACCAACCCAATCAATTACAAAATAGCAAAACAATAAAATGTTTATATAACATAATGAAATATACATTAGAAAATTGATTCCCTCACATCTGTAGTGTTTGTCACACATCAGGAAAATATTCCACTTCAAGAATGATTGAAGGCAACAAAGTCTCCTGATAGCAGATTTACAATATATATATCTTTTACTCTTTTACTTGTTTCAGTCATTTGACTGTGGTCATGCTAGAGCACTGCCTTTAGTCGAGCAAATCGACCCCAAGACTTATTCTTTGTAAGCCTAGTACTTATTCTATCGGTTTCTTTTGCCGAACCGCTAAGTGACGGGGACATAAACACATCAGCACCGGTTGTCAAGCGATGTTGGGGGGACAAACACAGACACACAAACATATATATATACACATATACGACAAGCTTCTTTCTGTTTCCGCCTACTAAATCCACTCACAAAGCTTTGGTCAACCCTAGGCTATAGTAGAAGACACTTGCCCAAGGTGCCACACAGTGGGACTGAACCCGGAACTATGTGGTTTGTAAGCAAGCTACTTACCACACAGCCACTCCTATGCCCGTATGAAATCGTATGTAATTAATTACAACAGGAATATATTCAATTTCAAACTTCAAATATTTAATGAACAAGATAAAAAACAAATAAAATACAAGGTGGAAATTTGGTATATCTTAAGAAATGTATTTGTGGATTGCACCTAATCAGTCAATAGCTGTTCTTGCATCAACATTGAGCCACTGAGAAATCATCTAAGTGGTTGCTCAAATTGCCAGTAGAGTAGCCAACTCTACTTTAAATCACACTGCACTAATCCTAAAAAAAAAAAAGGAGAAAGGATACATTGGATGATGTAATGGTAGATACTCCTGGGATGGTCATGAATGGAAAATAGCTTAATCAAGAATAACCTGGGACTGACCAGCAATAATAACAACAGCTGTAACAGCATCAACATCAAATGTAGCTTTATACAAAGGCATCAAACACATGTGACTCATAAGAATATTGTGAGAAAAGCAGAAAGTAACAGCAAAACAGTAAAGACCAATATATTGGTACTTGATCTAGGAGTACAGCAAAGAGTACAGACTATACACTTATGTGGAATACTACATATTGTAATAACACAAATGTTGACATTAATGTGAAGAACTTGAGAAAAATCGTTGTGTAAATATGATGTAAATGAAAACAATAAAATTTATTACAATATATTATATATGTATTTAACTAGAATTACTCAATAAGATACTGTAAACATTTCAAGCATATACTATTGTATAGGTGTGCATACATCTGTTTCTGTCTGTCTGTCACTTTATGCATGCACACACACACACACAAAGACATGAATACACATGCATACAGAGAAAGAAAATGAGAGGAGCGAGAGAGTCAAAGAATACAGGGAACGAGTGAAAGAATAAAAAATGGAAAAGCAGCAATTTCACTTTAAATTATAGGTCATAATTTAATTGTGCACAACAGCTGTTTCAATGGCATAAAATATCAGTTTACATAATTATATATTTCATTGAAATATTTAGTTATGTATTTTTGTAATATAATAATGCATTATATTATTGAGAGAACTTTTGAGCAAAATTAAATTATAAACTATTTCTTAAATTTATGCTTAACTGCTTTTTATTCTAAATATGCTGTTCCCAGTGATCTTTTTAGCTGAATCTATATATGTATGCAAGTTTGTTCCATCAAGATTTAATGCATTTTAATTATGTATTGGAATTTAGTGATGTTTCATTAATTGAAAAGTTTATTAGTGTATGAAGAGAGAGTGAAACATAGTTAGAGATGAATGTGAAAGTGAATGAAATAAGGGTGGAGGTGTGTTTGATGGTAAGTAGCAGTATGGGGGTGGGGAAAAGGTGAAATAATAGGAATAGTTCAGAAGAGAGGAAGTGAGAAGTGGTAGTGCAGGAAGGGAGGTAAGTAGTAGTATATTAAACCTGGGGGAAAACTAAAAAATATGGGGATGGTGTGTGAGGTAGTAGGATGGAGGTGCAAAGGAAAGTTATGTACAGTGACAGAGATAGCTGTTAGAGGTACAAAGGGATGGCTATAATGCATGGGATACAAAAGTTGGTATATGCTGTTGATGATCGATATTACTGGCTGATGAGAATGGTAGCATAATAAGAGAGGGTGTTAAAGATAATGCAATAACAGTCCTAAGATGGAGAGGGAAAAACAGAAAGGGATAATTGGTATAAAATAAGTAGGAAGGGCTGATGTTGAGAATGAGAGGTGGAGTTTTAAAAAATGTGTTTCCAAGGAACAGGGAGGTAAATGGTAGCACAAAATGGTATGAAATATATGTATCTTTTATTCTCATATGATTATAACAGTAAAATAGTAGTCATTAGATGAGCGAAGAGAATAGATATTATGAATATGAGAGTTGGGGATAGATTGGGTGCATGGGTTGGGCCCAGTGAGTGTATAGACTATATATATAGGTACATGATGTTATATATATATAGATATACACAAACACACACACTCACACACACACACACACACACACATGTAAAAAAAGGATAAAGATACCTCCCATGTCATATAGTCTCATATGGCTGGTTTCTGTATTGTATATACTTTTCCACTGGACTGGCCACTTGTCCATCATAAGGTTACACATTTTTGCTAGGTAAAGGGATTGGAGCAATGTAAAATGAAATATTTTGCTCAAGAATTCAGTGCATTGCCCAGTGTAGGAATCGAAGCCACAATCTTACGATCAGGAGTCCAACACCCTTAATCACTAATCTATGTGCCTACACACAAACACACTTACATACACACACACAAACACACACATACACACACACATTGATAGATAGATAGATAGATAGATATAGACATATATGTATGTATGTATGCTTGTATGCACATATATCTCTGTGTTTATGTTTGTAACCTCCATCACTATTTGACAAAAAGTGTTGGTTGATTGGCTGGTTGGTTGGTTTATGTCCTTCTAACTTAGCAGGTTGACATATGGTAGTTGTGGGTGTTGCTGTTATTGTTGTTAAACCCCAAGTTTGTCCTGACTGAACAGATTTATGATCAAAGGCATTCCAGCTATATGCACCCAGTCTATTTTTTTCTAGGGTTTTTTTTTTCTGATTTTCTTTTTCAGCCATGGTGCATACAGTAAAGTATGATGCATATTTCACATTTTTTAAAGATTTCGTTGCTATTTCTAACAACCATGAAGAAGCTATGGATGACTATAGAAAAAACAGAATTGATTTGAAGTATCTTAGGAAAAAAATTTATATTTGCCAGCTTATTATTGCTAATTTACCAAAACGTAGTTTCTTCTGTATAAGTTTTGTTTATTCAGCTTTAACATAACTGTTTTTAGTATCAGATTTTGTCTTTAAATCTCTGTAAATATCACTGTTGTTAATGGTTTGATATACAAAGATGTTTACTCATATTGTATAGCAGCATGACATGCTTTTATCTCTACACATACAAACACTCAATTACACATAACAACATTTATATACACACATATTCACAGAACCACCAGACACATACATATGCATTCCCCACCACATAAACTCTCATATACATGCAGAGGCATACACAGGTGCACACACATGCATACATACAACAAACACAGACACATGCATGTACACACAAGCATACACAGACACCCTCAAATGCATAGATACCAAGCAAACAATAGGCTTTTACAGGGTTGCTCAACCTGCAAGAGACTATAACCAAATTACTCTCAAAATTACAAACTATAGCCAAATTACTCTCAAACACCAGGATAAACAAAGCAGAACACATTGTTCGCAACTCTGCATTGATTTTTTCCTTAAGAGTTCAAAAAAGATTCAGGTCACTGAAATTAAAACTTTCATGGCCATTTTCTAATTGAGTGAGATAGTGTCTCATTTCAGCTGGTGTTGGAGGCTCTAGAACTCTTTCATCAACATCAACATTGCAATCGCCATCTTCATCTCCTTCAGTTTCCTTCTCAGATTGCTGAATGTCATGAATGATCTCCTCTAGTTTTTCTCCTTTAGTGATGATCTCTGGAACAACAAAAGCACCATCATCTTCGGACAACCAATTCTCAAATTGCTTTTTGGTCAATCCAGTAGGCGGTAAAGGCAGGATCAAATCTTTATTAACGTCTATGGCTTCACTTGATTCCTCAGCTGAAACAAAACCAGCTTTGGACCAACAATGTTTGATTGTCTGGCTAGAAATCTTCTAACAAGCTATGCTTAACATGTACATGGCATCCAAAATGATGATCTGCTTTGCAACTTCTTGGGCAAAAATGTTATGTTTAGTGTCTTCCATAACATCAATGATCTCCTGCATTTCATGTTTGAAGTAGGCTTTCAAGGTCTTGCTTATCCCCATGTCACAGGGCTGCAGCACTGACGTTTTGTGGGGAAGAAATTTTAAAGTGATATTCTTGAGGACTACATGAAGAGAGCAATTGTCAAGTAGGATCACCACTTGTCTTCCAGATTCCTGCAAACGACGATCCCAAGATTTGAACCATTTTCTATAGATTTTTTCTGTCATCCAAATGCTGGTTGAAAAGTCGTACTGAATTGGAAGTGTTTTGACATTTTTGAAGCATCTTGAGGAACCAGCCTTTCCAATTAAGAGCCAGTCTTCTTTGTCTCCATTCATGTTGCAGGCCACCATTAAGGTCACACAGGTCCTTTGCCATCTTAAAGCTTCACACTGTTTTCTTGCAACTCTCGTTGACATATGTATTCCCTGGTAATGCACGAAAGTAGATCTCAGTTTCATCAGTGTTATAGTTGTCCTGTGGCTGGTACAATTCCAGCAAAAGCTGCATCGTTGCCTCACAAAATTGATGGCCTCCATTGATGTCAGCTTCAGCTGCATCACCTGCAAAGTATGAAATGCTTAGTTTATGTTCTCTAAGAGAAAAAATGTTAACTAGTGAACTACAAAGCTTATTTTTTAGAACTGTAAAAAGGGATTCCATGTCTTTTTTGCGAACAGTAAAACTGTAAAACCAATCTTCAGATACCTTAAAATCGTGTTCAGTAGCTTGAGCAATGGTGTTGGCTTTGTGCATTAAGATCAGGCCATTGATGGGGATGTTTTTTGAATGAATAAATTGAAACCAATCGTAGAGAGTATGGTCTATCTGTTGGTCCTTTCCCTCTTGTTGGCGCTTTCTCTTTGATGAACAGTCATGTGTTCTTTGGCATGAAGGTCATCCTCATTCTTCAGCAAATTCTGGAGCAGACCTCTTGAAATTCCCAAACTCTGTGCTGCTTCCCACTGAGTTGTTTTCTCAAGAGCTTTGTAAAGTTTTAACGATTGAATGTTTACTGTCATGGATCTGTCCTGTTCTCTCTTTCCCTTTTGAACATTTTGAACAACTTGTGTGTCTGCCTCTTTGCATGAATGATGTGTACTTTTTTGCCCTTAAATACTGACAGATAGGCTCCAGCAGCCACAACCAACCAGCTGTCACATGGTACACTTCATCATCCAATGAATGAGAAGGGCACATAATTTTGACAAGAGGTGTCCCAGAGCCTACTTTTTTACTTGAATGATAGGATTCTGTGGTAGGCTCCAGCAGCCGCCATTAACTATTACATATTTATTGATCTATTTTTGGATGATGGAGTGTACCATGTGACAGCTGGCTGGCTGTGGCTGCTGGAGCCTACCTGTCAGTATTCACTGCCACTTGTTGACACTTTAGGAAGAAGCAGTGACAATTGGATTTATTAAGCAATGGTTTGGATTTATTAAACAAGAGATTTTATGCGTAAAAATTCTGTCCCCACCCCCATTTTGGATACATTAAGTGAGTGAATTTATAAAGCAGGATCTATTCTATATAATATTGTATAATTGTAAAACATACAAAAATAAAATGTGTAACTCAGACTATGTTGCAATTTCATTGAGTAGAAAGAAGGAAGATCATTAAACAATAGAATATCTGCCACGACAAAAATTTATCTGATTCATGCAAGTGAACATCAATTCAAAAAGTTGATGATGAAGATAAATTCTCTAATTGCATTTTCTGTCAATAACGAACCTTATAAATTAAGAGTGATAACTATTCCATCTCTATGGCTTCTAACAAATGTTGGTATATTTTTTCAACAATTGATTGTTCTTAGTATGGTCTTTAATATCTAGAATCATCCCTGAAAATCAAACTGTTTTCTGTAATTACATTTCAAATGCAGTTAATGTTTCACAAGGATCACAGCTATGCAACTCAAAAACTGATTCTAATATTTGCACTTTGTATTCTATCATCAATACTATTATGCTGTTGCTGACAGCAAAGAATTTAAGGATGTCTTTCTATCCCTAGATGTAATTATTAATCATGGGCGACACTGGTGTAAGAAGTCTGAAAGTGAGTGCAGGCAAGAGAGAGACTTAGTAATACTGGTAATGAGATACAAACCCAAGAAATTCTATTGGTTAATCCAGCCAGTATCGGTCACCAGACTACACATCTTTCAAATACTAGATACCTTGCACCATGATGATCCATCTACATGGTCACCCATGTTGGAAAAAGTAGCCAAATATCCCTCAAAATTGCATCTTGATATTAAAAAAAAAAATCCTAGATGTTCTTAAAAAGACAGGATGATCACAGTTAGGATGTCTTTCCATTGTAAGTCTTCTTGCTCAGGGCTAAACTGAGGCTATCAATGTCAACACCATCAGACATAAATCAAGGAAAGTTAATTCAATAAGCAATCTATTGTTGTTTAGCTCCAGGCTAGCCTTCATTAAACAAATTGTCAATCACGATCAAAATCATTCTAACCATGACCATCTCATCTTTTTGGGGGATATCTTGGACTAAATTATTTTATATATGTCCTTCCATTTTCGTTTGGAGTGTTAATTGAAGATTTGGCTACTATTTCTAGCTGATTGAATGATCACATGGAAATCCCTTTGTTGGCTCAGACATTTTTGTCTAAACTATTTTAAATTCAGAACTGCCAGGAAGCTTTGCAAACTAAGTTTTACTCTGTCTTATTATAATTAAGTGAATTAAACCATTGAGAATTAGAATGATTTTAACCAAGAACAAAGCATGGGGCTGATCACAGGAATTCAATTCATTGACCCTTCATTAGCTGTCCAGCACCCTATTGGCTCAGCTGTAGAACTTCTAGGGTTGTTTACTCCTTACTAATTCAGAGATCCATAAATACTGATCTAATTAAAAATTCTATAGAAGAAAATTATATTTGTTCTGAACATTGACTGAAATATTATTTGGTTTTCCCAAATTCCTCTTTCCTTACTCAAAACCTCTCAGAGATGTGAGCATATCAGAATAAAAGAAATGTTTCATTAGATTAATTAAATTGTGTAATTGATATTGATTCTCTAAACTAATTGCATATTCAAATTCCAAATTCATAGAAACTACACACACACACACACATAAAATAATGTATTAACAGAAATTGTGATCTACATCAGTAGAGTTTGTTATATTAATTCATTAACATTAATAATAGATATGTGTATAAAAACACATGTACAAAAATATACATACATGCATAGAGAAGTAGAAACATTAGTTTAACATAGCTATATTGAGGACAGCTTGAAAATATATGCTAAGAATATGAATGGTATGAATAAGACCCTTGCTCTGGTTATGACATTCTCAAAGGATATAGAGTGTAAATGTATACATATGTATATTTATAGTATATTTATATATGTGTGTGTTTATGAGTACACACACACACACACATACACAATCTCTCACACGCGTACACATATATCATACATGTATATTATATATGAATATATCATCGTCCTCATTTCAACATCCAATTTTCCATGCTTGCACGTGTTGGATGGGAGTTTATTGAAGCAGAATTTCTTCAGCTCAGTGGCCTTCCTGCTGCCAACTCTTAACTGTTTCTGAGCAAGGTAATGTCTCCATATGCTCAAACATGTTCTCACAGAATTTTGGAATTTATGATACTGCTTGTATGACAGTGACAGTCATTTACAATTATCACACAAAGTCAAGACAAGGAGACGCAAAACACACATATGCACACACACACACACACATTTAATGCTTTCTTTCAGTTTCCATCTACTAAATCCACTTACAAGGTTTTTGTTGGCCCAAAGCTATAGCAGGAGATATATATATATATATATATATATATATATA
>NC_068994.1:37950085-37950565 GCF_001194135.2 Octopus bimaculoides | reverse complement strand
TACTAAGACCTAATAGTTCTCAAATGAAATTCAGCAAAATACCAAACCGTATGCGGACAAGACAGTGAAAATTACATAAATAAAACATTATTATTCGTGAACCAGTTTCGAAATTAATATTCTCTTACCGAAAATATCTGTTTCTCGTCAGCACGAACTGTAAGGAAATCATAATTCACAGAATCCTATACAAGCTGTTCACCCCTAGTGGCGAACGTGTATATGGTTCTGCTAATTACTGTCCTGTTCTTGTTAACACTCTCACCATCGATTGATAACTGACGTTGGTGTGTTTACATCCCTATAACTTAGTGGTTCAGCAAAAGAGAGCATTAGAATAAGTACTAGGTTTACAAAGAATAAGTCCTGGGGTCGATTTGTTCAACTAAAGGCAGTGCTCCAGCATGGCTGCAGTCAAATGACTGAAACAAATAAAAGAATGAAAGAACATATATATATATATATATATATATATATATA